>NC_072740.1:125641943-125705726 GCF_026930045.1 Uloborus diversus
TATCGGCCATGAAATCTTTATTATTATTTTTGCATCCTAATCACCTTTTTTTTTCCTGATATGCATCATACTACCTATTCCAGAAAATCCTCCGTCATAATATAACGGGTGCATATTTCTTGGCCATTTAAATTCCATTCTATTTGCAAAAACAAGAAACTCAACGAGGAGGATCTTATCGCAATTCGTGATTGCAAAAAAACATAATTTGCATTCAAAACGCCAAAATTCAAATGAATGCTGGGTGCAGTTTATTTTTGTTTGAAAGATGTTCATTTTTGCATTTTTGTCAGCTATTGTATTTTAGCTTTATTGTGCAAGCTTGCTTAGTATGTTTACGTCGGAAATAAAGCAGGAAAAAGAATACAATTCCAACATTTTCCTATTGTTAGCATGGAATACAAAACGCGTTTCTTTAAAATAGCTCAAAAACCTATTTCTGCAGATACTGCGTTTTATTTCCCTGGCAGTGCTAATCTCATCCATCATGCACTAAAAAAACATTTTCAAAAGCGTTACGCGTTTCGTTTGAAATGAATGTTGTGTTTGAGAAGTTTTAATTTCAAGCAAATAAGATAACTCTAAAGCGTTTTTCCTTTTTGAACTACCTTCTAACATCCATAATAGTTTCTAGAAGATGCGACCTGTTGCATGAAATGGTTTAGGCTTTTTTGTAAATATAACACCGAATAACGTTATCCCAAACATGATGTATGATAAAATGAAATTTTCGGCCTACAGCAGCTGTGTTAATTCACGAACAGCGTTTGGTATGATAGTTTAGTTGCGCCATTTTGAATTTGAGACACAGTGGACAAGCAGCTCATTCTCCGCTGGTCTTCTGAGATTTAATCAAACCGCTCCTTCCGTGATTGCATTTTATTTAAAATTTCATTGCCATTCGCTGTCGTTTTTCCTCCTGATATAGAAAACGACCATTGATAGTTCATTATAATTGAACTGCAAAGCAAAATTTCGCAGAAGTCACAAAACAATAATTTTGTGTCGAACTATCTGAATGATTAAAGTAGTTTTTTTTTTTTTTTTTTTTTTGTAACATTATCGAAAACAGTGTACGCTCTAACAGAGTAAAACAGTACATTTGAAGGAAAAGGATCATTATAGTTTTCTTACACGAATCCTCAAAATTCATTTAAAATTGCGTGATTTTAGTTCTAGAACGGCAATATTTAATATCGCACGTTTTTAAATAGAACAAAAATACAGGTTTTCTTTTACATTTCACTATTTTGTTACGCATTGAGATTAAATGGTTCTGCAAAAGCAGAACAATATCCCCCTGACCCGTTTACTGTTCAGCTCTCGTATTTTACTGCTGTCAACTAAATATTACCATTATATTATTAGATCCAGTCTTTCGAATACCATTTATCAGTAGTTTTAAATAAGTTTTTAAAAAATCTTAGACATAGATGAGTTAAACAACGTGCAAGCAAATAACAATTTTAAAATAATGATCAACTAGTTTTTAATTTACTTCGAAGAATATAGATTACACAAATTAAATTGTGATCATTTCAGATCATCTAGACTGAATATTTATTTTATATAAGGTAGACGCATCAGTAGTGGCCACTGCTTCGGATCCCACGCCTCCCAATGAATTTAAACTTACAAGAGGTAGAGCTCAGGCTATATTGTAATAAACAGTTCAAGGAGGAGTAGGTACAGCGTCATAGAAAATTGTTATTAACTATTCACCATGGTCGTCTGGATTGTCCATGTTTTTTCAGCTTTCTTCCAACGCTTCTCCATAACGAGGTATATAAACATTGTGTTGTATTATGAATCGAACAGTGCTCAAAAATAATATTTTTAGAGCTGTAACCATGTTATGAAATGTGAAAAATCATGCTTGGAACATTTTCAACTCGAAATACTTGTTTTCTTGGCAAACTGTTTATCTGGCGACTACTAGTACCAAAAAAGTTGGGTTATTCAAAAGTGGCCACAGAGTGGTTACTACTGAATCAGGAAGGTTTTTCATAAACCAGCTCGATTTTCCTTTTAATAGGTTGTAATCTCTTGATATAATAACCTGTCTCCTTTCCGATACACTATTATTGTGCGATCCAGTAGTGGCCACCCGGTGGCTACTTCTAAACAACAATGTGACCACTACTGACTCATGCACAATGGCCACTGATGGATAGAATCTGAAGTTTGGGAAAAAATTGAACAAATTGACATTTTGGCATTTTTGAAAAATGGGACGATTAAGGAAGAGTAGGGCTATAATTTGAATCAAATTTGTTTCAAATGAGGTAATTAATATTGTAGGCCCACAGTTCAAAAAAGCCACAAAATATGCTTCACTGTGGCGACTGCTAGTGCGTTTGCCTCTTGTATGGACAGACCCGGATTACCCATCACACCATCTTAGACCACGGCCTAGGGGCGCATATCACGGAAGAAAAAATTATTAAATAGCTTGTTGGTAAAAAAATAAATAAATAAATAAATAAATAAAAAGAGGAGTTTGGCACGCTAGTGTATATAGAGGATAAAAGTTCAACTAGAACCGATTGCAACCTGCCTACTGAGAAGGCAAAAAAAAAAAAAAAATGCAGGGGGGATGACATAATGCTTGATCTAGGTAATCCCTTTTCAAATCAAGCAGATAATTTTTAATTTCTTAGATTTAAGCAATTATTTTTTGAAAATGATTGCTTAAATTTGCTTTTATAGATTTACTTAAGGTAAAAAACTTATTAGAAGTAAGTCACACACGGTAAAATTAGTAAAAGCCATGATACATAAAATTTTCAGTTATAAAACTTGCTTATGGGACTATTTTTCTCCTGGTTGTTTTTAAATCATGTCAGTAAGTATGTGTTTTGCAATTAATAATCTATTGTTTCATATTTATTCATGACTGCCAATAGTCAGGGGCACCCAAAATTCAAATATTGGGAATGGTGAAATTATCAGTTTACCGAATAAAACTTCAAAGTTTACCGAATAACAAAGTACGAGCATTGTACTACTAGTAGTTTTCTAAAATATCTGTGACTAGCAATAATTTAGTAGTTAATAAAATTATGAGTAGTACAAATACGAGCGTTGTACTGATAGTAGTTTCTCAAAATATCTGTGACTAGCAATAATTTAGTAGTTACTAAAATTACATTTCCAATAAATAGCATAAATTATCAGAAAAAAATAACATATTAAATTAAAGTTCTTAAAAACTATTTTACCTGATATTACCTGATATTCCAGACATTTACCGCCAAAGTTTTAGGATAGGTTACAAATTTTGTGAACTCTCCGAACATGAGTAATTTGTAACGTTTTCGAACTTTTTAAAAAAGTTTGACCTTTGAAAATTCCCCGATTTGTCTTTTATCGATGTTCAAAACGTCCATAATTAATTCTTCAGACCAATTTTGTTTTCTAAAGTCGTCATTAACTTAAGACACAGCTGAGAATTAATGATAATTTTTATGAGTCTTTTGAATCAACACGGATGACTTAAAATTTTCGCATTGAATGAGATCGGCAAACTTAGAAATCTTAAAGTCCTCAACTACACAAATTGACATATAAGGAGGGTTAAAAATAATGCTAAATACTACATAACTATGAATGTCCTATTGGTAAAATCACATAGAAAAAAGAAAAACGAGCGAGTATTAAAGAAGTGGATGCAAACGGATTTCATAATGTATGAAAAATTGGGATTGAGTAATAGCGTAAAAAATGGCCAAGATACGTATATTTAATCTAATCTGTAGAGTTCGATAAATATGCATGTTCTTGAACTCAAAATCCATGACTAATTGTCAATTCCCATGATTTTTGAGCATTTTTTTGCCGAAAATCATGATTTTCCATGATCATTTTCGATTATAGCCGAAATTCATGACTTTCCTATTGCGTGGACATCCTGACTTTAGTTGAAAACTTATGCTACCAATTTCCTATATCCATTGATGTGCCTTGGTAAGTTGTACGAAACAAAATGTTCTAGAATTACACTGAATGGTGTTCTTACCTTGCTATTTTATTATGAATGATTTTGAAGTGATAGTGATTATTCAGTTTATACTTACCAAAGTTTATATTTATAATACTTATAATAAATACATACATTTTATTTTACTTTATTTTTTACATTAATGCGATTCTCGAAAAAATGTCCCTTGCTTAACGCTAAGTTTTTTTAATTTTTTCTAGCTAACCAAAGCCTTCAAAAAATAATGCTGTTGGGGAATAATACATGCTTCAATATACTATCAAAGCATAACAGTTAATCCCATATTTAACTAATAGTTATTTGAATAAAATTAAAAAAAATAGTGTCACGCACGGGACATCTTTTCAAGAATCCCCATTAGCGTACAAAAAATACAAATACAAATTTTCTACTAAAAACTTTTCATTGTATCCTAAGTACTTATGTACCCTGAAGAAATAAATGTACAATAAAAATGTGATTATTTCTATTGGAACTTAATGTAACTATCATATGAAATCAATTTTATTCATCAGTTAGTATTTGAACTTAAAGTAAGTAATGTAAATTCTAGGGAAAGGATGTCAGATGGCCACTCCTGACTCATGCATGTGGCCACTACTAAAAATTTCAGATTTTGGAGTGGCCACTAATGAATCAAATTTGAAGTTTGGGAAGAAATGGATAAAAAATTTAAAAAATTGAAATTCTGGCATTTTTAGAAAAAGGGACTATTAGGGAATAGTTGGGCGCTCATTCAGTTTTAAAATTGGAATTAATATTATAGACCCACAGTTTTAAAAAGGCACAAAATAAGCTTAACTGTGGCCACTGCTAGTGCGTTTACCTTATATGATGCGATATTAATTAAAAATAAAACATGCCATTCACCGCAACTTTAACAAGTAAACCGCAATGCGTTTAGCACCGCTGAGTGCCAACAATGCTGAGATGCACTTAGAGAGAGTGGATTTGAATTGGGTTGTCTTGAGTCCCGGCATTCCTAAATTAAAAGATAAGAATGCAGTGTTTTCATTATGAAGTACTGTTGTGAAGATCGCATTCAAAAAATTACAAGTTTTATTTAGTTCCGCAAGATTGAATCAACTAAATGAAAATTTAAATTTCCTTAAACTAATCACATGGATAAATAACTGTCAAAATGTGACTAACGATGCGTTGAGCTTTCTGCAAAACGCACAAGTGAATTCTGGAAAAGTGACAGCAAGCATGTTGGCTTGGTCAAACATTAATGATTGAAAAGGCTAAATTTGTAGGCTAGGAACTTTTAACTGGTATAGTCTGCTTTTTAAAGTTTTTCATGTATTTGGTATATTATTAACATTTTAATAGGTTTGAATGTCAATTTTTGTGTAATTTAATTAATGGGGAAAGTGATTTAGAGTTTTTGTTAAATGTGTAATTATGTGTTCAGATGTTAAACTCGTGCCTCTTATTTTTTTTAACATAAAATAGGAGGTCTTGTGATCTATTCTTAAATACTAGTGATATACAGTTGAACCTTCTTAATACGATCGCGTTTAATACGAAATCACAGTTAAAACGAACATCTTGTTTGTTATGTTTGGTTTGCTCTCTAATAAAATAAAAAATGTCACGTATGGTACGTACTATAAATTGAAGGTATATGCTAAACCGGAGAAACATTTCTGACCTCTTTACGTAAAATGTAAATGAATACTGTAAATTTCTTTTTTAAATTTGCATTATTTTGTTGGGTAGTAGAAGTCTCATTCTGTATCTAGAAGAAAAAATTAAATATTTTGAAAAGAAAACAAAACCAGTACATTTATTTACACGAGGACATTTCAATTATTTAGGAGAGAAAATTGTTCATCTTCCATTGTGGATTACAACCTATTCCGCGATTGTCGATTATCAGCTTCCTTTTTCAATATATTTCAAAAACATTCATTTGTAAGAAATAAATGTTTTTTTTTTTTTCTGAATGTACTAACAGATTACAATGTCCGTATTAAGGTAATATTTTTCAACTATCGGTAAGCATTCCTTCATTTCTTCACAGTATCACGCATTCACGGTTGTTACGAATAACGCAAAAAAGGAACAAATTCGTGGATTTTTGACACTTCGTATTAACAGAGCTCAACTGTAGTTGAATAGCGAATGAAGTTTAAGCACTTTTTCCGAATATTTATTTGGATTTGAAATTAAAATTACAGCAATCATTTAACCATATTACCTATGATAAACAAAAATATTTCTTTCTGTAAAGAATTTTGTCACTAATTGATCTGGGTTATTGTTCAAGATGCTTCTTTTACTGTGTATTAAGCAGTACTACCGTATGGTTCTTATTTTTACTAGCGCATACGTCACGGAAAGCGTAAAGTTCTTTTAGTTTTTAAAGTGATGTAATCAAATCCATGAGAAATTTGCAAGTTTCAGTCGATACCTTTTGGCCTTATCGGCACCCGGGCCCGTCTATTCTAAATTTTCTAGGGAGAGGGGGGGGGTATTTTTAATACAATTTTTATCGAAAAGCAACAAAATCACGAACGTTGCATTAATCTGTAAAATAAGTTAATTATTCAAAGTTAGGAGAATGGGGCAAAGGAGCCCCTGACCCCTCTAATTGACGGGTTGACAGGACGATGCTGGATGAAAGGCGTTTCTTGTTTTTACTTCAATGAGTCAAAAAATCTAGTTCTCCTTTCAATAACGAATATCATTTATATTGCATCATATAGAATAATAATTTTTAACACTACCCTTCAGACCACAAAAAATTAACTAGGAAGCTTGACATCATAAATGTTTTGTGTATATTGCATTACACTCCTAAGTCCCCCATTTTTATTACTACACCACTACACGTGATTTAATCTGTGGAATTTGGCCCTGAAAACAGGTTTCCCCCAGGCATTGATTTGGAATGCTACTTGGAAGACTTTGCGATCGCGGCATATTTAACCTGCTCTACTCACCGTTAGAGAACTCGAGGGATCTTCGACATGATGGCATAAAGTCCGGGACGCTCCAGTCACGAGGCTGACGCCGTACTGATCAGACCCCTTGTGGTTGTGTCAGATATGTGATGATATAAAATACATCAGTTAAAAGTAGTATTCCGTTAAACCTTAATTTTCTGGAATGCTGTGTTTATTTTTATTTATTTTTTATTTTTTTTTATTTTTTATTTTTTAATTGGGTCACTTCTGTTGCCGGTGGATGCGATAGGAATGTTTAGTCTTTATAGTAGAGTTAATATTATGCTACGAGAAGTTATATTTAAAACCTTTTTAATGTAACAAAACAAGTTTTTCGTTTCAAAACATATGAAGGGCTCGGGGCAGGAATGTGATATGCCGCGTGATCTGAATTTTTCATTAGGCCAATTTCCAACTTATAAAAAATATTTATGCAGTTTTTCAATGGAATTATACATTCTTTTTTCTGCAATACTGAAATCAGATATGTTTTTATCCCGATGACGTCACCCATTGTCATGTTCATTTTAATTTTAGTTATGCGAGACGAAAACTTTGATTGAAGAGTCACCCCTTGTGTCTTGTCACATTTCTGCTCCGTGCTCTTCATATACTGGTTACAATATTTCTTTTTGAATTACCACTGTCAAGCGCGAATGCATACCTACCTTACTGAAAAGGCTGGAATAATACTGAATAAAGGCAGGGTTTATCTGTGAGCTAAAAAAAGCGATAGCTTAATAGTTAAGGGCCAGTGAAATAATAAATTTTGTTTCCAAATGCCTGAAAACCTTGAATATTTGGAAAAATTTAGTTTTAACCTCAAATGGGGATCTATATAAGCGAAAAAGACACATAATGAAATTAGATCAGCTTTGCTACCTACAAAGTTGTTTGGACTACAAAAGGGAGCCCATACCTAAAATACGTTTGGACCCTGTTAAGTCTTCCTGCCCCGACTGTTATGATAAACAGTAATACAGTAGATTCTCATTTTACGCAGGTTCATTTTACGCGGTTTCGATTACACGCGGTTTAAGAGTTGACACCTTTTTTTTAATTTACACGGATGAGTTTCGGTTTTACGCGGATGCGGCAATGCAAAGAGAAAAAAAAAATCCCCTCTTTCAAACTCCTAAGGTTGCAGATTACACGTAATAAACTGCATTTTTGCGTGTTAATAATCGAGCTTGGGCCGCTGGAGTCATTTTATACGATTGGTTCCATAGCTCTTTCCTGAAGTAAAGTTATTGAACTCATCCAGTTCAGAACTCACTGGAAGAAGAGCTTTTAGGAGTGACAACGGAGGCCAAAACCAACTAGGGTTCCGACATCGGTGACACACAACCAAAAACATTCACATTGAAAATTTCAAATCATTCCTAGACAATAGAAATGATCTTTCTAATTTGTTAGTGAAAGAAGATTCTGTTATGGAAATGACGTAAGTGATCATGGATGTGTTAATGCTCTGCAAAGAATCACGGTGAAAAATTCTTACTGACTGCCAAAAGGCTTTTATAGCCAGCTCCTCTTTATAAACCCCCAAAACACGAATTTAATTTGTTTTCTTTATGTATGTTTTGCATAAAAATCGATATAAGTACACATTAAACTTATTAGACAAGAAGTCCTCACAAAAATGAAGGTTTTTTTTTTTTAAACCTACGGAACTTAACCCCTATTTTAACGCTACTATTAGGTCTCAATTTACGCTGTTTCGTTTTACGCGGTATTTCCCTGGAACGTAAGCCCCGCGTAAAATGAGGGTCTACTGTACTTTACATGTGTAGTCTTATGAGGCTAGGATTTGAAAACCAAATTTTTAAGTAACTAGCAAGGAAAGCTTACATGATGAAAATGAACGAATTAAATATTCATATTCAGCTTGTCATTGTATGAAATCTTTTTTCCCCTTATCATGCAAACAAAACATTTAAAATTGCAAGCAAGTGTACTTTTTATTACCGTAAATGAAGATTTAGCTTTTGATCAGCATTTACACCAAATCGGAATTGGCTGGAAATGACTTCGGAGCTCGGTGATCAGATAGTTGGGGAATGGTGCTTGGATAAATGCAAACGTCGCCAAAAGAGCGATAAAAAAAATTGGAGTCTCCGTGGTAAATGCGAGAAGGTAAGAAATAGCGTATGATAGAAAAGAGAGTAATTAGTTGAAATCTGTGCTCGAGATAAAATTGATAATTTAAATTGGATCCTTCCGAAGTGTTTGTCTGTGAAATGTCTGGTAAGTAGCATTTTCATCTATTTTTTAACTCTCATTTGTAGTACTATATTATGTAAGATAGTTCTCAGTCATAGTAATAAATCATTTAAATAAATGTAAGAAAGGGTGAAGTTTCCCCTGCGGCATGGAGGTGTTGCAAAATAATTAGGATCTGTGAATTGCAAATAGAAAAAAGAAATAGAACATTGAAATTCGCATTTTTCAACTGAAGAACTGTTTCGATGTCTCTTCTTGACTTGGTTTTAGGGGTGGAATTAACGGGACTAAAAGGAAATGTTACATGCAAAACTGGACTGCTTAAAAATCTGAGCGAAAATCAAACCGAGTAGTGTTAATGTCGCTTCACAAAGAGCCCAATCATTAATGGATAACTAGAAAGTGCATTTTAAAAGTATGTAAACAGATTAAGCTATTGCGATAAAAAGAAGAAATGAATTTTATGTTAGAAAGGATTAATGTAAAATTCGCAATAACAGTTACCATTGGCATGTTTCAAGGTCAGTTCAGTGACATGAAAAGCAGTAGAACTGCCCCGAATGAGACGACATAACTACATATTTGGGTGAATATACACTATTTGAATTCCAATGTCGCATAGAAAAGTTTTAGGAAAACTAACTGCATTATTGTTATCGTACGCTTAACTATTAAAGAAGATTGTCTTTTATTTGACCCACACAGCAGTCCACACCGTTAATTCTAGGTAACTGTTTCATTTTAGTATTAGTTGCTAAAAATAGCTATAAATGTACACTCCCCTGGCTTGCCATTTTTCGCCTTTTTATACAAAGACATTCAACGTTCTTTTTAAAATAGCCTGACACAGTGTCTTTCACCATAATCATAAACCTAAATACAAAAAACATATTTCATCAAAATTCATTGAAAGAGTATTTATAAATGCATAGAAAAGTATTTATTTTCACGTCACACAGTGAAACAAGAATGGCACCCTCACCCCGCGAAATGAAAAGACATCCTATAACAGTGAAGTTGTGGGTACTTTTCATTAAGTAGTAATGAGTCATTTTATTTTAAATGGTGTGTCCATTATCCTAGTTTGCGATTCTGTATTTTTTTTGTTTTGTTAAGAAGACACATCATCTTTAAATGTTAAGTACCCTTCTTTTTTTCGTTCTACTATAAATTTGCTTTTACTTATTCTTTAATGAATTGTATAACATAACGTTTCAATTAAAAAATAAACTTCTTATTAGACTCAATTGTTTTTAGAGAGGTAGTGGACCATTGGGTACTGAATTCTTATGCTCTTCCAATAGTCGACCACGGCAGATTGACCACGGGTTCTATACTGTTTGGTTGATGTACCCAGTAGTACTTAATATGGATTTTCTAAAGTTCATCAAGTAGTAATTAAAATAATGTATTGACGCACTGATAGTGTAGCTGTTTTGAGTAAACATTTACTTTCAAACGTTATTTCTTAAAAAGAAGACGTTTGAATTTTGTGCCTTAACTTTTTTTGAAAAACAGAGTCGTTTCATCATTTTACTGCTTCTTAATTTTAATTTTAGTGAAGACTTCTCGAAAACAGGGTTGAAAACAGGTTGTAAATTCAGTCCGTCGTTGCATTTAGAATATAAGTTCTAATACTCAACTTGTCATTACCGAACGGTAATTTATCGTTTTCCTTTTTAAATCAAATCATGACGCGTTGTTGAAAGTGATAAAACAAGTGATCTGACTTCAATTAGAATTTAATCGGCAATAAATAAACATTCACACTGTAAGGAATTAAGAGGTAATGCTGCAATGGTTACGTTAGCTTAAATTGTTTCAATGAGTGTTTCAACCTGTTATTATTCTTCCTATTGCTCATTTTGTTATACTATTTGCGTTTCCAAAAGTTCAAGAAATCTATATTCTATTCAAACTAATTATTCCAAATGTTGATACCACTTCTCATTACTGCTTCTTACGAAATATTTTATTCATTTGGTTTGCTTCACAAGGAAATCAAAATTATTTCTTGTTTAAAAGTATGCCGAATTTGTTTTGAAATAACGTGGTTTCAAAGTTGCATTACGTTATACCCACTCCATTTTAGTTTATTCATTGTGTACTAATGTTCTTGTCGAAAGCTGTAAGATTATCTTCATGACAGCTCCCATTTCTCAATTTTACTTTACCCACATCAGAGTTGAGCAAATTTCAATTGCATGAACAATTAAAGATTAACAATTGATTAATTAATAAACGTTACCTCAAAAACTAACAATTGATCAATTTTAATTGTGGAAAATTACAATTAACGATTAATTAATTGTTAATTGTAGTTTACTACAGTTAACAATTAATTAATTGTTTATTGTATTTTGCTACAGTTAACAATTAATTAATTGTTCATTGTAGTTGCTACAATTAACAATTGTCAATTGTTTTGTGAATTTTAATTAAAACTAACTCTTAAAAAATTACTGGTTTTGTATAATATAATATACTGTGCAGGCGACAGGTCTACCTGGGACGTTGACGCTGGACGGGTACCATATTATTATCTATTTAAATGCACATGTTAGAAACTAATAAAAGATCAAGGCTCAACAGTAACTTTATTACGAGCAATAAATCATTTACTGCAGCATTAAACTTTTCCCAAAAAATCTTAAGGCTCCAGCGAAATTTCCTCTGAAAAAGTATATTTCAATTGAAATTTCAAAAACATTTTTTTCCCTATTTTTTTACTAATAAAAATCTAAATAACATCTGAGAGAAATTTCAGAAATTTATCTTAATTATGTACATGATTATTTTTTTTTTAAACAGAGTGATTTAAACAGTTATCTCTGAGACCTCACGTCCCCTGTTATGTCTTTCTTTCTCACCTCCCCTGTTATGGGTTAAACTAAAACAATGATTTACACAAACTTAAAACACTTAATTAAAACATAAACATTTACGTGTGGAAAAAGCTTGCCTAGACGAGACTAGTTCACGCGGCGAGAAAGAAATCAGCAGTGAACGAAAATACGAAATTAAATAATACTTTTGACTCTGTACCTCGCACTGTACCTATTGATACATAAAGTTAATTGTTAGTTTTAATTGTTTCATAAAACAATTTAACAATTTAGTTGCAATTATTTTAATTGTGAGAAACGATTAACGTACATTAATCCAATTAAATTAATTGTGAAGTGCAATTAATTGTTTAATTGCAATTACTTTTTTAATCAATTAACAAGGCAATTGAAAAAATAATTGATTAATGCCGAACACTGACCCACATACAGGGCCGTCATCTGGTCAATAAGTGGGGTGGGGGGCAATTGACCCTCTCTATTTTCAAAACATAATTTAATTGTGCATTTTTGCTCGTATTTTGATGATTTCTTCCTGTAAATGCTACCCTTCACCCCTCCCCCATAGAAAAACTTTCAAAATACGAACATACCAACATAATTCGTCTTGCTCCAATTCGTTCACAATAAAAGTACCTTTTTTATGATAAATTTTGCTTTAGATGTGCCTGAGATCGCCAATCTTTTAAGTGTTTTTCGAACAGATTTTTTACTTGCTTTGTTTTGAAGTGAAATTGTTTCAAAAACTACAGTTTTAATTTAATGTACCGCTTGTTGAAGTTTCGTTCTAATGAATAGGGACCAATCAAGTGTCGATAGTATTGATCATCAATTCACTCATTATCGATCATGAATTCTATCAACTCCTTTATTCAGTCTGTATCTTAGCAAACGCAGTTAAAGCTTCTGCGCCAGGGGCGAAAGGGGGGGGGGGCGGGTTAGATAATCTACGTTCTCATGTTTTCAAAATTCTTTTCCTAAAAAATACCGGTCTTTTCCATTCTTTAATATATATTTTAGCAGTACATGATACTACTTTAGTTTTTTTCTGACGTAGAAGATAAAAAATCTATTGCATGTGATGCATATCCAAACTGATTGCAAATTAAAGAACAATATAAATATAGATGTTACGAGACATCAAAAATATAGAATTCTTTCGTAATTATTGGTATAATTAATTTCGTAAGTACTATGCTGTGCTGTATGCTTCGCATTGAATTTTGTTCAAATTTTTTCTTTCATACCTCATAAGAGTAATGAAAATGAAACGGCTGAGCATTGAATCTCTGTGGCCGACTATTGGAGCACTTTCTCGTGTTAACAATAGACTAGTTTTTTACATTTTTATTTTAAAAAATAAAAATGTTTTTATTTCTCAAACAATTTAGTGAATCATTATGCGAAGGTATTGTCCGTTTTCCACGAGAAGGCACTTGACTCCGTCTTCGTCACGTGGTATCCAATGATTCTATTTCGCTGTTTTCGGCAGAAGGCACATTTTTATCATAGCATTTTGTCGCAAAAGCAGCAGTTTTTAAATTTTAAGAATAACGAAAGTAGCAACAAACAAGTAAAGCAAGTGATGTTAAGGAAACTGACCTTTTTGCACATTAAAATGCACGCGAAAGTTAAGGTTGCCTGCGTGTCTCATTAACAAGCGCGGGGATATGTTTACCGATCACCCCCCGCGTAAAATGGAACTCTGCATTCCAGAAGGCGGTGCAAAGTGCCTTCTCGTGGAAAATGAACAGTATAGCCTAAAGCCTTACAATGTTTTTGTTGTTGTATTGATTGCTGAAGTTTATAGGTTAACAAAAAACCGTCAAATAACCGACTACTGGAGCACTTACCCTATATATTTTTTAAATTTCATCGCTTCTTAAATGTACGTTTGCACAATGTAATGATTGCTGGATGTAGGCACCATGGATTACGTTTAATTTCTGGTAAGAAGAACGCATGATTTTTTTTATATTTTATGCGTGATTTTGACACATCTCTGGCGTCACTTCCTTGGCAGTTTTTTGCGAATAATGTCACCCCCTGACAGCACATTTTCTCTCGGTTTCTATAAAACTTAAATATGTTAAATCATCTTCTAGGTTTCATAAGGAACCAAAATTTGCTATTCTTTAAGTCGTAGAACTCGCGCCGTAAGTTAAATGGGCTCATACCAAGAAAAAACGTATATCTGGTATTCTATGTCATAGGGGATGGTTCGGCTTTCTAGCTTTTCCTTAAATCCATCGTTTTACTACTCGATATGTTCCTCAATGATTGTCTTTGTGAGGTGGCGGAGAGCGGTTCGCTAATCGGAGTCGTCGATGTGTAAGCTCGAATTGTGATTTATCGAAGACTTGTTTTTATCTTGTTTTTCAATCAGATTTTAGTTTGATCAAATATTAAATCGGCTATGTACTTAAATGAAAAATTATAAATGAATAATTCAGTTACAAATTAATGGTTGCTGAATTTAAGAGAAATGGGTGGTGTAAGAAAAATTCTCTCATGCGAGTTTTCAGGTTTCTCGTTTTGACGCACGTTCTTGATATTTATATCTATACTAATAAACCCAGTGCGCTTCTGTCTGTGTGTGTGCGCGCTGTAACCCTGTCTCCTCTAGGCTGGTAATGTCTGCCAAGCCAATACTGCTACCGTTGCACAGAGGGGTAATTGAGACAAAAATCAAATTGCCAACATTACTGATTGGTGTCGGCCTTAAGTCTCATTAAGGTGGATAAACGTGACGTTATGTGGAAGTGTTCCTTTTTCATTGAAACTAACCATAAGAATTTACCAACAGTCGGAACTTAGAACTTTCATGATTCGGTTGTCTTTGCTTGCGACAATCTTTTTTTTTTTTTTTTTGCAAAAACCTTTAGCATCTTATATATTGTGTCAAAATTATATTATAAGAAAAAATTTTTTTTATGGGCTTCGGATGGTTGTTTGTACTCTATTACTCAACTATTTTTACTTTTTAAGGCCGTTATTATTTGTTTTGATGCTATTCTTAAAGAATCACAAAAATATCATCCTATTTTTTGAAATTTTTTGTGTAAATGAATGTTTTTAACACTAGGAAGACTACGGGAGGGGACTGTATGGCCCCTCCCGTATTTTGTTGTACAATACCTCGAATAATACCTAACGTAGCTTAATGGAACTTTCTGACTTTTCGTTATATGTCACTATTTGAATGATTGTTTAATCATTTAATGATTCGTCTCAGAGTACTATAAATATTTATTCGTATACCTAAAAAGACGGGAAGGGCCATAGTGGCCCCTAAGCAGTTCTACAATAAAAAAAAGGTATTTTTTTCCTTTCACCTTATTGTTGTAGCATAAAATAAATGCTATTCACTGTAGTTTAAGGGGGTCCGAGACACATTTTGAAAAAAAAAAAAAATACTGAGCAGTTTAGAGTTTCGAAGTTTTTTGCATGGATTAACCATTTATTTAATAAGCAAAATCATAACATAAATATTTAAAACAAATTATTAATTTAAATTTTTTTAATGGGGTTGCTTTAAATCGCTAAAACTCAAAATATTCTTGGTCAATTTTTATTTTTATTTTTATTTTTTTCAAAAAACTGTGCCCAAATATCTAAGCTTTAATTTCAATTCATCGATTTAAAAAATATTTATTTAATAAAAGTAGAAAATATTTGAAGAAAAATTTCGAAAAATACTTTTTTTTCAATCATACTTTTTAAAGTAAGCTTTTTTTTTTTTTTTTTTTTTTCAAATTTGCCGAACAAAAATTAAAGTTTTTCTGTTTGAAAAAGATATGCTCCAAATTTCATTACTTTATCAGTTCCTGACTTATAAGAGTTTGAATGCCAAAAATCGGGAAAACTTGCATGATGGAGAAACACGCGTTTAAAATTTATTACAATATTTTTTAACTTTATGCAACAGAAATAGTTATCTTTCGTTCTAATTAAGATAGAAACAAGATTCAAACGTCTTTTTAGGCAGAAAAAAACGGACGTTTTTACAATGATTAAAATAAATGCAAAATTTGATGATTTTTGTGTCCCGGACGCCCTTAACCTGTAACTTTCTCTTTATGCTATCGGTTGGATATCCAAATGCTATAAACAGTACCGTTTGCTTACTAGCCAAAGCGCAGCCATTGCGCTTGGAAAGATAAACTAGTTCTACCTTTTGGCAAGTAAAGACATAAAAGCTGAAACAAATAACGTACTAAGTTTTTATTCAGTCATGTAAGAAGGTGCATCGAATATGTGGACTCATTCATGAAGGATTCTTGAAAGAATTTACCTGAAAAATTAATAGGGACCACACTGGCCCTGCAGTCTTTCTAGATATATAGAAAATTCTGGTCTTTCTAGTGTTAAACAATAAAGTACTCATTTGTACTGCTTCTGAGTTACGTCCTATGATACTTCTTAATGCCTACTTCGATAATATGCAGAAAACGTTTGTCCCAAAAAAATAAAGCTATAAATAAAGTAGTTTATTACTTTCTTATTTTTTTGCTTCTTCGATTACTTTTAGATTCTATGGCTTCAGCCATGAGTATGACTCAAAAGCAACTACGCAATATTATAAAAGACAGTAAATAAAGTCTATTTAATGCAAAGTTCGTGTAAATAGAAATGAATCTAGCTAAAAGTATGTATTTATATCTTCTAAGAAAACATCGAAATTAAAAAATATCACCCAATTTTATGTCTGAGTATGTGAATTTGAACTTCACATATAGTCTAATATATATGTCTAATTTATAATATCGTATAGTTTTCGTATCGTGTGTTTATCAACGTGTTTTGAGACTCAGAACCAACAATAATCAGCAAAATTGACAATTTCTATTTTTGGCCAGCTTTTTTGCTCAAATACTCGTTTGTGCGTTGGATACAGAACATTCCCAGGGAAAGTCATTCCGCCCTGTCTTACCATTCTTTACCTTTAGAAGCTTGACATTCAGTTCTGAGGATATCCTGAGGACATCCAGGGGTAAAACATTAAGATCATTAATTAGTCGTCGAATTTGGCTTGACTTCATGATAAAAACAGATTGTTTGCGAACGATCCCTAACTAGTAATGCCAATTCGTAGTCTGCCCAAGAGCTATTCAAATTCAGCCTGTTAGAACGCTGATAACTTTTTTAATTTCTAAGATATTGAACTGAAATTTCATAATGAGTTGTAAAATATAGTTGCGGTTTAGATTATGAAAGTTATGCACTGAGAAAAATTAATCGCTTTAAACGGAGTCAGGAGTGAGAAATTATGGAGCATTTATTGAGTTACAGTTGATAATGTAGTTAAAATAAATATAAGCGTTTTTTTTTTTTTTTTTGAAAGCAAATATATTGCAAAGCTTTATTTATCATACTTATTAATTGTAGTTTTGATTGGAATAGTATTAATTTATACAATTAACAGTTAATGCTTCTGATTTAGCATGCTTCCATTTTAAAAGTTCGTGCAACCTTGGACCCCCTCCCCCCTCTAACAAAATCCTAGCTACGTGCTGTCTGCAGCAACGGGATTCGGAGTTTCTCTTGGGGTGCGTTCATAAAGTCAAACGTGTTTAACGAGTGAAACGAGTTAACCGAACGAAGCGTTCAAAAAGTGAACGCGTTTCCTAACTGATCGTTCACAAACTGTAACTCGGCTTACTTCGTGAAGCAAAATTCTTAACGAAGCTAACGAAGGAAAAGGGTAGTTTGTTAAGTTAGGAAACATGGCGGCGCCCAATGAAGATTTTGTCTACAAATGTGACTCCTGCAATTCATATTCGAATAATTATAAAACAATGGTGGACCATGTAAATTCCTGCCGTGAGTATACAGGAGCGTTGTCCGGATTTGATCCTATGTTTTTTTTCTTTTGAGAGAAAAAAAACACATTAAACAAATTGCCATTTTTGCGATTTTTAAAATTTTGGGAAATTTTAATGAAATTTATTAGCCCATCTGAGCAAAAAATGTCAAACCTGCTTTCATCGTCAAATAATACATTTCTCCGATACATTTTGGGTTTATTTATCATTGGTTTTGCGACCAAACTATCTGTTTTTCACACTGACAAAAAATTCCTTGCGGGCACAGCGCCCGTTTAACTCAGATGTTCTAGGAACCCAGGGAACAGTTTTAATTGAAACTGTAATGGAATATCCTTCACTACATTTTGTAAAACGTTTTGCAGCACTCTAACGTGGATTTTTCGCAAATTTTGTAGTTTTGTAAACGTGATAATCCTCTGATCACGTTTTGTTAACTTCACTGTTCGACCTTTTCTTACCTGTCGCAGGTGCGGTTTATGGGTGCCCATGTAGGGGGGTTCAGACCCCTCGCCCCTAGAAATTAGAACTTTTTTTTTAGTAAAAATGCAAAAAAAATTCTTCTCCAGCATTGATGAATAAGTTTCTAAAAATGTCAAATTTTAATAACTAATCTGTGTTGAAATTTGTTTATATGGGGAAAATATCTGAGCCCCCATTAAAATTGTGCGTATGAGCGCCCATGTGCTGTTCATGTTAAGAGAATTATATGTTAAACCCCTCCTAACGGACACCCCTCTTATGCTGGCATTTTTTAAATTTCCCGATTCCAAGACAAATAACATTATTAAACCCCTGTCCTGCAGACATCCCTCTATTGCGGGCAAATAAATTTGTCCTGTTGGTGTTCGCATTAGAGGGGTTTCACGTAGATGGTTGAGCATCTAAAATTTTGTTGTGGGTATGCATCTGGGTTGTCCAGATGGGTTTCTTAAAATTTAAAAATAAAAATAAAAACTCATAAGACATAATTTTGCTTCCTTTTAGGTTTTGAAAAAAATTAGGTAAAAGGAATTAAAATAAACTTTCAAATTTATTTTTTACTCAGATAAGCTACAATTAACACAAAAAATTGTAATGTATTTTGAATTTTAAAACTTTGACAAATGCATTTGTACTATACTTGTTGTCAAATGTAAGCATATGCCTAGTTACTTTCAAATTCTTAACAGGCGTGGGGGGAATATGCATCGGATTTTAAATAATGTGCATTATTTTGCATTCCACTATAACTGATCAAGAAATAATTCAAGATGCACCTTGTTTCCGTCATGTGATGCCTAATTTTATGAAAGTTAGAAAATAGTATAATGAAATGTATAGCTATCCTGTAGCTGGACGCAAAGCCTGTTGCTGCTAAGTAGGGTTCTGAGCACTTGGAACAACTTACTGGAAGAGGCTGTTATGTATGTATGTATGTTTAATAAATGAAATATAGAGCTGTAAAAAAAAAAAAATTCTGATGTCTGTTTTTCAGGTTCTGCACAAGAACAAGAACTAGAAGATTCTTTTGGTAAGTTATTTAACATTACTGTATTTCTCTTATTTATTTGCATTTTTACTGTTATTAAAGTATTTTGTAGCATATTTAATGTAAAATAATTAGTTACTTTAGAAGATTTTTGTTCATACTTGATGAATAACTGAAGTATCATGATAGAACTATTGTTTTCACTGGCAGAACGAAAACTCATTATTTTAATTCTTTTTCCTCAAGCATAGATTATACTTGTTATCAACAAAAATAAATAAATAAATCACATGATTTCAAGGAATATTAAATCTTATATCTTATTACTATCGAAGATTGGAACCATATTTTCTGGAGAACCTACAATTTACAGATAATATACTTCGAAATGGCAAAAATAATAATAGTTGCAAAAAATAATTAGCTGTGTATGATCCTTGGAAAATGCATTGTGTAATCAAAGTGTGATCCATCTTTTTTGCTAGAAGAATCAAAGGTCAGTGATGTAGCAAGAAACTTCTCAAGAGGTGTCCAGCCTAAAAATGGTGAACTAAGATACTTGGAAATTTAAATGGAAGAAGCCATAATTTAATTTCAATATTATATATATATAGAGTCATACATACATAAAACTGATTACGTGGTTGTCTGCCTGCTCACTATCCCATAAATGCATAGCTATAAATCATAGCTATATAAATAAAATCTGATTCTTAATTTACTTTCCAGGTTGTACACAATCCGCTTCTGTAAATGCCGCGCAAGAACATCAGTATTTAAATGAATCTTTTGGTAAGTTATTGTACATTACTGTGTTCCTCTTTTTCACTATAAAAATATTTTGTTACATTCTGAATGGCATTGCTTCAAAAATAAACTTACAACTTTGAATTTTAATGTGAAATTATATTACAGGTTCAATTACTAATGATAATAGGGATGATGAAGCTGGATCCTTGGAGTTCAACAGCTCTATTGGTAAGTCACTGTTTACAAAGCCAACTTCTTATTTTTTATCATGATAATTAGTTTGGCACCAAGTGCCATGTTGGCCGAGTTCTTTTCTTAAAGTAAAAAGAAATGCTTGGAGTAATACCATAAAGTCTAGTTTAAACCAGACATTTTGTAAAGCGAATGAAATAAGTTTTGAAAAACTAATCTAATGTATGTGGTGTCAGTGGCGGCGCGAGAGCAAAAATAGACGTCGGCGATGCACAGTTTTGCGAGGCCCTTTTAATCATAAAATATTCACGGACAAATAATTGAATTCATGGAATTAATTTTTGTACTTACTATTGGCACTTGAGTTCCTAATTCATTTAATTGCTAGGACAAAAAACATTTCATGACCAGTAGCGCAATCAAAAAAAAGTTTTTTTGGTAGTGGAGGGAGGGGGCGGCACATTGAAGGTAAAACAATGACCTGACAAAAAAGGGGGGGGGGTCCGAGTTACAAATTTTGAAATTTGTAGTTTAAAAACGCCGTTTTAAGCTTTCTTTGCTGATGTTAGGGAAAAAGAGGTGCAGAGGTCTTGGTGGAAATTTCTAGAAATTGAAGCTATAAAAATGCAATTAAAGGCCATATTTATTGACTTTAGGATCAGAGACTGTCCCAGATCAATTCTTTAAAAAAAAAATGTCGAAATCGATCCCCTGCAAATTCTCGAAATTGAAGTTTCAAAAACAGAATTTTAGACAAGGAAGAGAGCTCTTCCCTCGAAAATTTTTGAAAATTACGGTCCTAAAAACTTTAGCAATATTTTATATTTAGGAGCCATTCAACTTTTCCCAACCCAAATTTTTGTTAATGTAGTTTAAAAAACCCAATTGCTTATGATATAAAAGAAAGGCGGTATGGGGACGCTTGCCCGAATACTTTCTGAAATTCAAGCCTTCAAAATGCGATTATAAGGCCATATTTTGTAATATTAGGCTCGGTAATTTTTGAAATTCAAGCTACAAAAACGCAATTTTAAGCGATTTTCGATGTTGAGTATTTGGGGGCTTTAAGCTGGAAATATCGCAAAATTAAAAACCTGGAAACGAAATTTCAGATGCTCCGGTGTGTGTGTGTGTGTGTATGGGGGGGGGGGCGGAGTTCAGAAGAGCAGCATTTTGAATATTTTCTTATTTTTAGACGAATGTAGGAAACAATTGAAAAAGGAAAAGAAATAGGACGGGGGTGGTCGAATAGAGTTGGCTGATTAATAAGCCGTAGCTATTGAATATTTTTAACTAAGGCCCCGACAGAATTGGGCCCTGCATTTGCTAAGGCTGGCTCTGTGCAATCTCCCCTGCACGCACTATTTTGATTACTTTTGTGTCTGTTGTATTTAATAAGAGCTCTAAGTGAAAACATAGAAATTTCTTAAAACTTCTGAGAATTTTGCGAGGCCGTAGTTGCTCGAGACCGTCGGCAGTCGCCGACGCCTAGCGCCGCCATTGTGCAGTTTGTGTAGTGCATCTATTGGGGGGGGGGGAGACACCAGCAATGGTTTGGAAATTGAAGTCAAAAAAGCTCTCCTCTTGAGTTCTGCTAATTGGCATTGGGGGTGCCCTGTATCCCCACAAATATTTTGGCGGGTGCTCGGGCACCACAGCACCCCATAGTCAGCGCCTTTGGTCCAGAATTTCAATATATATGTACCGTAGAAGCAGGTGACTATGGTACAGTTTTAGTACATTTCTGACTGTAATTATTCAAAATTCATCTGAAAAAACATGAAGTTGCATTATTATAGTTTAGGACCTCGGCTTTTGATTCCAACCTTGAAATAATTTGAAACTTCCACCAGAGCACTTCCTCCAGAGTAGTTTTTCTTTGTACTATTCTCACCCTTTCATTGCAGGTGAGAATGGTACAGCACATATTTCAACATTTTCATATAGGTTTTGGTGGGTTGTAGATGTAAGTTATGCTGAAAATTGAACTTTGAAGAATCAAGTACATCATAAAATAGAGATAAAACAAAGGCTTTATTTCCTTCATAATTTTTGAAGATAGATACCGAATTTTATCTTTTTCAGGCCACTGCAAAAACTTGCCTCGCTTCAACATTGTTGAAACTTAAAACTCACTTGCATCTACACCCATGATTTTTCCTGGGTACTTTTTCCCCTGATAATTCAACTCACCCTCCAAAATTTCGACTAATTACTGTATCACACTCTCCGTCTAAATTGTAAACTTTACATATTTGTAACTGTAGCAATATCAAAATATTTTAATTTTGAATAAAAATTGGTGGTAACTTTCTTTGTGCAGTATATAAGCGAATTTCCGAGCTACCTATACAAACACGTAGCACCAGTTGCTCACCACAAATAAAGTCACAATCACCAGGTTATTCATTTCTCGAGCCGTTTTGACAGTAATAACAACTCTCTCATCACCAGAGAAGGTTGCACAATAGTTCCTACTGAAACCGGGCTACCCCGGAGTTCACTATGAATGCCTATTACGTTAAAACTGGGGTTTGTATCATTTGCACTTGCTTTAACTGCATGTATTGATAATAAAGACAGACAAGGGTGCTGTGAAAGAGTTGTAATTCTTCAGAAGTGTAGCCAGTCTGTAAAGTTAGGGAATCACTGTTGTAACACAATTTTGTGGTCAAAATCTTATTTCTAACATTTTTCTATTCACTATTTTATTTTGCAACATGATTTTTTAGAATTCATTTCACTGCAATCGGGGTTCACCGATATATATCATGATATCACCGATATATATCATGTCTGAGTAAAAACTTTAAGGCCAGTTAACTTTTTTTAAGAAATTGATCACATCTTTAACTTAAGATCAAAGAATCTTTTGAGTGATAATTATTACTCTTAAATACAAGTAAAAAGGGCCAAAAATTTCGTTTGCAAAATATTTCTTTATCAGAAAATATTACAGATCAATATTTGAACCTGAGTAAAATCTTTAAGGCCGACACAGAAAAAAGCATATCAAAACAAAAATTAAAACATTTATGAGCTTGAGTAGGAGCCATTTCTTCAAATTACAACAAATATTCTTGTTTTTGTGGATAAAACTAGTTTTCGACAACGTTCGGATCTATTTTATGCCATTCATCTTTGATAGTAAATTTAAGCTCTGTCTGATGAAGCAAAATGTCTCCCATTGTCATAAAATGATCTTGCTAAGTCACCCCATAAGCTATATATTGGACTAAGATCTGGAGATTTAGTAGGTCATTTCAAAGTTTTAACATTTTGACTTGGAATCCATTTTTTGCACTATTGCACAAAAGGATGCTGCACTGTCTTGCTGATATTTCATATTTTCGCCAGCAATAAATTCAGCATTTGGTAAAGGAGGGCTTGCGAGGACATCTTGATATGCTTGTGAGTTCATTTTACCTGAAACAAACATAACTGAGCCCACACCATTATAAGCAAAGCACTCTCAAATCATACTAGAGTCTCCATTTAATTGGCGCTAGGAAAATATTTCAATTTCTTTTCGTAAATCATGCTAATAGTGCTTCTATCTGTCTGGTCCATCGAAATTAAACTTATTTTCGTCAGAAAAAATATTTTTAGCCATTGCTTACCCCAGGGTATGATTTCCTAGCTAAAGTTCAGATGCCCTATGTTGTGCCTAGTCAGTAACTGAGGTTTAGGCAATTTTTCTGCATAAAGAGAACCTCCACACTTTCTAATTGCGTTATACATAATATTTGACAAACATTTAAACACCTTTTTTGAATAAGTTTCCTGATTGAGTACTTTTCAGGTGATATAAGTTTGCAAACACTTTCTCCATCACACGAAGACAAAGCCTTAGGGCTTTCCCCTGTGTTCTTTTTACCGTAACTGTGCTTCAATTTACAAAAAATTGTTGATTTCAATCATCCAATTTTTTTGCAATAGTACGCCTAATCATTGCCGCTGAAGAAAGAAAATTCAATCTGCTCTCTTTCATGAACAATTAACTTTTTACCTTTCAATATCTTCACAAAGGGAGCCAAAACTTTGAAGAAATTAATCACAAAACTGCAAGTTGAAGGGTTTCTACAATCTTGGTAACTGCGGTCATATTTATTCCAGTATATGTACCTGTAGTTAAAAAAATAACTAGTGTCCTTAAAGTTTTTTCTCAGGCAAAATTACTAACTATGAATTTACGATTGTTTTTCTGGTAATTGAATACATTACAAATCCTGTCTGTTGAGTTATTTCTTACCAATGAACATTGATAACTAATAATACAATAGTATTAAAATCAATTTCGTTTTATTTTCTGATTTTCACAAAAAAGTTTACTGGCCTTAAAGTTTTTACTCAGGCTGTATATCCGATATTTATTTTGAAAACATCATGATATTTTAAATATTTATTTTTTCAAGTATGGTATTTTCAATATAAGAAGTATATTAATCAGGGTTGGTATAAAATCCGGGTTTTTTGAAAAAAGGAAGGTTTCTTGGAAAATCATGAAGATTTTATAAATTAATTGTTAAGGGACATTTAATATTTATATTTGTACCTAATTCCTTTGTACTTAATTATATACCTAATTAAGAGTAAAATCTTGGAAGTTCATTTCCTCGTACTTAAAGATTTCTGTAGGAGAATATTTTTTGAAAATCTAACTATTATAAAAAATAAAATACGTAAATGGATCTTGGTATAAATAATCAAAAAAAAAAAATTTACTGTGATAGTTCAGGCATTATTAATAACCAAAAATAGATTCTGGCAAATTAATTGCCTCATAATCATATGCTTTAATATGCTTTTTGGACTATTTTGAAATGCAAGAGGCAAAAAATAAGAGCTTCTTGGATTGTTTCTCCGTGTAATTTAGAAAATCTCAGTTGGTCTGCCTTTCATATTTATATACCTAATAAGAAAGCTGCATTGATTTAAAAAAAGAAAAAAAAAGAAAATAAAAACTATTTAACAAACTTGCATTACCTTACAAATATAACTTTCTGAACTTATTAAATCTAGAATTTATCTATATAGCTTTGCTAGTTACTTTGCATCAATTAGATTTTACTCTTTGCAATAATGTGTAAAACGTATGAAAACATTTGGGGGGAAACAATGAAGTTTAAAAGAAAAAACATTTTTGAAAAAATCACATGGTTTAAAAAAAAATTGGTTTAAACCAAGCAACCCTGATATTAATGACAGTACTATTGCTCATTTATAATTAAAAATGACCAAAAAGTTATATCTATGTGATGTATAATGCATCATCAATATAACGAAGTAATATAATATTCCTTTTTTACTTGCATTTTATTTTCGTAAAATTATTAGTTATGTAACAACTTTAATTCACATTAAAAGTGCCGAATTAAATATTAAACATTGCTCAGAGAAAAAAAAAAATGTCTTACGGCTGTGCACCAACTAATGCATATTATTTATTCCTGAATCATCCAACTGCAAAAGTATTTAACATGAGAAAAATGAGTAAAACAGCTAATGCTCAAGTAACTCCATTAAAATTGATAGAAATGTAAAAAAAAAATATTAGATATGAATGATGGAAGAAGCATTAATTTTAAGTCTACTTATCATTATTATATTAAAAGAAAATCAAGAGTGATTTGACAATGCATTTACTATTTTGAAGACCTTAGTTCGTGCTAATTGAAAATATCCAATATACATCAAAATATCAGATATTTTCATACCCTGGCTGCAATAAAGTTCTAGAAAAAATTTTCCAACAACATTTTTTGGCCTTACAGATTTGATTACTCTTCCAATATAGCTTTCAAAGTAATCTATTCCTTTTTAGATAACGCCAGAGTCTTCAACTGGAGTCAGAAGACTGGGCTCTTATTAATAGAGTTTTATTAAGAGCACAAGGACCAGTTTGCATCTTCCTATTAAAGAAAAAAAATGTTTGGGACAGCATTTCCAGGCGGATGCTGTCTGATTATGGGTACGAGGTGATTCGTATCCAATGTGAAAATAAGTGGAAAGCTATGACGAATGCCTATAAGAAGGCAAAGGACGGAAACAAAGTCAGTGGAACAGGGAGAAAAACTTGTTTCTTTTTAATGAGCTGGATGACCTATACTGCGGCGACCCTGTTGTAGTTCCCTTATCTACAGGGTCGTCACAGGGCGGCTTCCAAGTCCTCCCCGGCTGTTCCTCGGAGGAAACAACAGTAGAGCCTCCGCAGAAAAAAGAGAAAGGAGGAAAAGCCGAAAAGCAATAACGAAGTTCCTGCATGGTTGTGGAAATATGAGGAGGGAGCAGAAAGGCGCCACGCGGATAAAATGCGAATGCAAGAAAGGTTTTTGGACCTTTTCGAAAAATTTGTAAATAAATAAATATTTTATGTTATTTGGATTTTTATCATTGTACCAGATGTGATATCCTTGGTAATCTACATACTGTATGACAGTAGATTGTATGGAAAGGCAAACATCCGGTTTAAAGGCAGAAATGGATGCATCTATTAGTTTATAGGAATTCAGCCAGTTTTGCAAATACATGTTGGCTTCTAAATTGAGCAGTCACACTCAATGAGCAGAACACGCACATCAAAATTCTACTTTTCCTCGCTCATTCAGATAGACTCGTCTTAATGAGACGTTTGCCAATTTAATACAATCCGTGGTCAAACTTTAACTCTATTTCAATTTATAATGCTAAATGTTTGATTAGGTTCAACAAAATGAATGTTTATCCATTTGGCAAAGGGAAGTTCGCAGAGGACTGGTGGGAAAAACTGTAGTGTTTCTGCCAGGTGAAAACCTATTTTGCCAATGTTCAAGCATATAATTTGTTATAGCTTTCAGATGCAGCTTTCTATTTTTTTCCTCAGCAAGTTAATATTTTTTTTTTTAGATGCTGCGATACTTTTTAATTTTAGTGTTATTTCAACTTCCTTTACACTAAAGGCAACTCATGATAAATGGCCGCTCTACCTTATGTACAATATGTTGCTAAATATAGAAATTGGTTTCAATAGATCAGGAAGTATTTTTTTATATTTTCAATAACTCTCTTCAGATTATCCACTTCCCCAGTGTTTCTTTTCTCAAGTGAGGATTATGTCCTAATATTTTTCTGTCATATTATTCTCTAATAAGTCGAAGCTTAAAAATATAATCTGAAAAAGAATCATAAGAACACAAATTTGAATCATTAAACCAAAAAAAAAAAAAACTACCCATTGTATAAATTATACCTTTAAGATGAATCGAATTACTGAAATCCCTTAAAAAAAGATATTAACAAAAATAAGTAAATAAAATAAAATCTTTTGAATTGGAAAAAAAAAAATTTGAAACATGCGTATAAATTAATTTATAATTTTATAATTATAGAAACTGAACACCTTCCCACCCGCAGCGAGGCTCGACCATGGGACCACTAATTTCCCAAAATACCGTTTTACCGACTAAACTATTCAGGCTTCGAACAGCGACATCTTAAACGTAGAAAATAGAAAACAGTGCACCTTAACTATAATTTAGTTTCTCTGAGATCCGCAAAGCGCTTGATA
Organism: Uloborus diversus; assembly: GCF_026930045.1. Classification (NCBI taxonomy): domain Eukaryota; kingdom Metazoa; phylum Arthropoda; class Arachnida; order Araneae; family Uloboridae; genus Uloborus; species Uloborus diversus. The sequence goes on from NC_072740.1 coordinate 125,669,748, forward strand.
AAAAACAAACATAGAATTTCGTTCCCTACCCAAATCGATGTATCTTGTTAATTACGAATTTATATTCAATAAGATCCTCAGGTAGAGTAATTAGGTGTAACCAGAGATTGCCCCGTATCCAAATCGATGTTTTCCTTCAAATAAAAAAAAGGGTCGATCTGAAAAATAATTGAAAACCTATGATTTAAAAATTAATTAATTTTTGAATGAGCCGGTTAAAAAATTCTGGAAGTCTTCCCGCCTGCGGCCAGGCTTGAACCCTAGACGCTAGGGCTAAAGGCCCAGCGCTTTACCGTTTGGCTTCAGCAGGGGCAATCTTGAGCATTATAAAGTAAAAAAAAGCGCATTGATTGATATTGATTTAATATTAATGAGAATAAAGGTAGAATAGTTAGGTAGGTAAGTCCCTTTTCTGGATCGATGTTTTCTGTTAAGTAAGAGATCCGCAGGTGGAATAATTAATAAAAGTCAGAGTTTAGTCCCTTATCCACATCGATATTTTCGGTTAAATAACAGAATCGAAAGGAAAATTTGAAAAAAATAACTGAAAACTCATCATTTATAAATAAGTTAATTATATAAATGATCCAGATCTCTGATTTCCTTATCCACATTGAAGTTTTAGGTTAATTAAGCGAATAAGAATTTATTTTTTAGCCGGAAGAACAACTGAAAACCCATGACTGAATATGTTTTTTTTAAATAAGCCAGTCAATTGATGCGGAAATTCTTCGAGCCTGCAGCCGGGTTCGAACCCTAGACGTTTCGATTACAGATATAGCGCTTTACCGACTGCGCCACGCGGGCTTCGCCGAGGACAGTCCTAAATTGTATAAAACCAAAAAATTACACCTTCATTGATATTGATATAATTTCAATGACATCCACAGGTTGAATAACTAATAAAAGTCAGAGTTTAGTCCCTTATCCATATCGATGCTTTCGATTGAGTAAGAGAATAGAAAAAAAAAAAAGGGAAATAATAACTGACCACCCATGATTAAATATATTTTTTTAAATAAGCCAGTAAATGAGTGCGGAAGGTCTTCCAGACCGCAGCCAGGTTCGAACCCTAAACGTTTCGATTACAGACCCAGCGCTTTACCGACTGCGCTACGCGGGCTTTGCCACGGGCAGTCCTAAACTGTATAAAAACAAAAAAAATACACCTTCATTGTTATTATGTAATTTCAGTGAGATCTACAGGTTGAATTACTAATAAAAGTCAGAGTTTAGTCCCTTATCCACATCGATGCTTTCGATTTAGTAAGAGAATAGAAAAAAATTGAAATAATTACTGACCACCCATGATTAAATATATTTTGTTTAAATAAGCCAGTAAAAGAATGCGGCAGGTCTTCCAGACCGCAGCCGGGGTCGAACCCTAGACGTTTCGGTTTCAGGCTCAGCGCTTAACTGCCAGCGCCACAAGGGCTTTGGCAAAGCCAATCGTAAAGAGTATAAAAACAAAAAATGCACCTTTCATTGGTTTCGATTTAATTTCAGTGAAATCCGCATGTAAAATAACTAAGTAAAATCTGAGTTCCTTATCCACATTGAAGTTTTGGGTTAATTAAGCGAATAAAAATTTATTTTTTAGTCGGAAAAAAAAATGAAAACCCATGACTGAATATGTTTTTAAATTAGCCAGTCAATTGATAAGGAAATTCTTCGAGCCTGCAGCCGGGTTCGAACCCTAGACGTTTCGATTACAGACCCGGCGCTTTACGGACTGCGCCACGCGGGCTTCGCCGAGGACAGTCCTAAACTGTAGAAAACCAAAAAATTACACCTTCATTGATATTGATGTAATTTCAATGAGATCCACAGGTTGAATAACTAATAAAAGTCGGAGTTTACTCCCTTATCCACATCGATGCTTTCGATTTAGTAAGAGAATAGAAAAAAAATTGAAATAATTACTGACCACCCATGATTAAATAAATTTTTTTAAAAAAGCCAGTAAACTGATGCGGAAGGTCTTACAGACCGCAGCCGGGTTCGAACCCTAAACGTTTCGATTACATACCCAGCGCTTTACCGACTGCGCTACGCGGGCTTTGCCAAGGGCGGTCCGAAACAGTATAAAACAAAAAAATTACTTTCATTGATATTGATGTAATTTCAATGAGATCCACAGGTAGAATAACTAATAAAAGTCCTAGTTTTGTCCCCTTATCCACATCGATGCTTTCGATTTAGTAAGAGAAACGAAAAAAGAAATGTAATAATTACTGACAACAATTGATTAAATAATTATTTTTAAATAAACCAGTAAATGAATGCGGAAGGTCTTCCACCCCCGCAGCTGGGTTCGAACCCTAAACGTTTCGATTACAGACCCAGCGCTTTACCGACTGCGCTACGCGGGCTTCGCCGAGGGCAGTCCTAAACTGTATAAAACCAAAAAATTACACCTTCATTGATATTGATGTAATTTCAATGAGATCCACAGGTAGAATAACTAATAAAAGTCGGAGTTTACTCCCTTATCCACATCGATGCTTTCGATTTAGTAAGAGAATAGAAAAAAAAAAATTGAAATAATTACCGACCACCCATGATTAAATAAATGTTTTTAAAAAAGCCAGTAAACTGATGCGGAAGGTTTTAAAGACCGCAGCCGGGGTTCGAACCCTAAACGTTTCGATTAGAGACCCAGCGCTTTACCGACTGCGCTACGCGGGCTTTGCCAAGGGCGGTCCGAAACAGTATAAAGCAAAAAAATTACTTTCATTGATATTGATGTAATTTCAATGAGATCCACAGGTAGAATAACTAATAAAAGTCCTAGTTTTGTCCCTTATCCACATCGATGCTTTCGATTTAGTAAGAGAAACAAAAAAAAAATGAAATAATTACTGACCACAATTGATTAAATAATTATTTTTAAATAAGCAAGTAAATGAATGCGGAAGGTCTTCCAGCCCGCAGCTGGGTTCGAACCCTAAACGTTTCGATTACAGACCATGCGCTTTACCGACTGCGCTACGCGGGCTTCGCCGAGGGCAGTCCTAAACTGTATAAAACCAAAATATTACACCTTCATTGATATTGATGTAATTTCAATGAGATCCACAGGTTGAATAACTAATAAAAGGCAGAGTTTAGTCCCTTATCCACATCGATGCTTTCGATTTAGTAAGAGAATAGAAAAAAAAATAGAAATAATTACTGACCCCCCATGATTAAATATATTTTTTAAATAAGCCAGTAAACTAATGCGGAAGGTCTTCCAGACCGCAGCCGGGTTTGAACCCTTAACGTTTCGATTACAGACCCAGCGCTTTACCGACTGCGCTACGCTTGCTTTGCCAACGGCAGTCCGGAACAGTATAAAACAAAAAAATTACTTTCATTGATAATGATGTAAGTTCAATGAGATCCACAGGTAGAATAACTAATAAAAGTCGGAGTTTACTCCCTTATCCACATCGATGCTTTCGATTTAGTAAGAGAATAGAAAAAAAATTGAAATAAATTACTGACCACCCATGATTAAATAAATTTTTTTAAAAAAGCCTGTAAACTGATGCGGAAGGTCTTACAGACCGCAGCCGGGTTCGAACCCTAAACGTTTCGATTACAGACCCAGCGCTTTACCGACTGCGCTACGCGGGCTTTGCCAAGGGCGGTCCGAAACATTATAAAACAAAAAAAAAATAATTTCATTGATACTGATGTAATTTCAATGAGATCCACAGGTAGAATAACTAATAAAAGTCCTAGTTTTGTCCCTTATCCACATCGATGCTTTCGATTTAGTAAGAGAAACGAAAAAAAAAATGAAATAATTACTGACCACAATTGATTAAATAATTATTTTTAAATAAGCCAGTAATTGAATGCGGAAGGTCTTCCAGCCCGCAGCTGGGTTCGAACCCTAAACGTTTCGATTACAGACCCAGCGCTTTACCGACTGCGATACGCGGGCTTCGCCGAGGGCAGTCCTAAACTGTATAAAACAAAAAAATTACACCTTCATTGATATTGATGTAAGTTCAATGAGATCCACACGTAGAATAACTAATAAAAGTCGGAGTTTACTCCCTTATCCACATCGATGCTTTCGATTTAGTAAGAGAATAGAAAAAAAATTGAAATAATTACTGACCACCCATGATTAAATAAATTTTTTTAAAAAAGCCAGTAAACTGATGCGGAAGGTCTTACAGACCGCAGCCGGGTTCGAACCCTAAACGTTTCGATTACAGACCCAGCGCTTTAACGACTGCGCTACGCGGGCTTTGCCAAGGGCGGTCCGAAACAGTATAAAACAAAAAAAAAAAAAAATACTTTCATTGATACTGATGTAATTTCAATGAGATCCACAGGTAGAATAACTAATAAAAGTCCTAGTTTTGTCCCTTATCCACATCGATGCTTTCGATTTAGTAAGAGAAACGAAAAAAAAATGAAATAATTACTGACCACAATTGATTAAATAATTATTTTTAATAAAGCCAGCAAACTGATGCGGAAGGTCTTACAGACCGCAGCCGGGTTCGAACCCTAAACGTTTCGATTACAGACCCAGCGCTTTACCGAAAGCGCTACGCTTGCTTTGCCAAGGGCAGTCCGGAACAGTATAAAACAAAAAAATTACTTTCATTGATATTGATGTAATTTCAATGAGATCCACAGGTAGAATAACTAATAAAAGTCCTAGTTTTGTCCCTTATCCACATCGATGCTTTCGATTTAGTAAGAGAAACGAAAAAAAAAATGAAATAATTACTGACCACAATTGATTACATAATTATTTTTAAATAAGCCAGTAAATGAATGCGGAAGGTCTTCCAGCCCGCAGCTGGGTTCGAACCCTAAACGTTTCGATTACAGACCCAGCGCTTTACCGACTGCGCTACGCGGGCTTCGCCGAGGGTAGTCCTAAACTGTATAAAAGCAAAAAATTACACCTTCATTGATATTGATGTAGTTTCAATGAAATCCACAGGTTGAATAACTAATAAAAATCAGAGTTTAGTCCCTTATCCACATCGATGCTTTCGATTTAGTAAGAGAATCGAAAAAAAAATTGAAATAATTACTGAAAATCCATGATTAAATATATTTTTTTAAATAAGCCAGTAAATTAATGCGGAAGGTCTTCCAGCCCGCAGCCGGGTTCGAACCCTAGACGTTTCGATTACAGACCCAGCCTTTAACGACTGCGCTACGCGGGCTTCGCCGTAGACAGTCCTAAACAGTATAAAAACAAAAAATGCACCTTCATTGATATTGATTTAATTTCAATGAGATCCACAGGTAGAATAATTAATTAAAGCCAGAGTTTAGTCCCTTATCCACATCGATGCTTTCGATTTAGTAAGAGAATCGAAAAAAAAATTGAAATAATTACTGAAAATCCATGATTAAATATATTTTTTTAAATAAGCCAGTAAATTAATGCGGAAGGTCTTCCAGCCCGCAGCCGGGTTCGAACCCTAGACGTTTCGATTACAGACCCAGCCTTTAACGACTGCGCTATTTGTTTTGCCAAGGGCGGTCCGAAACAGTATAAAACAAAAAAAATACTTCATTGATACTGATGTAATTTCAATGAGATCCACAGGTTGAATAACTGATAAAAGTCCTAGTTTTGTCCCTTATCCACATCGATGCTTTCGATTTAGTAAGAGAATAGAAAAAAAATTGAAATAATTACTGACCCCCCATGATTAAATATATTTTTTTAAATAAGCCAGTAAACTAATGCGGAAGGTCTTCCAGACCGCAGCCGGGTTTGAACCCTTAACGTTTCGATTACAGACCCAGCGCTTTACCGACTGCTTTACGCGGGCTTTGCCAAGGGCGGTCCGAAACAGTATAAAACAAAAAAAAATACTTTCATTGATATTGATGTAATTTCAATGAGATCCACAGGTAGAATAACTAATAAAAGTCCTAGTTTTGTCCCTTATCCACATCGATGCTTTCGATTTAGTAAGAGAATAGAAAAAAAAAATGAAATAATTACTGACCACCCATGATTAAATAAATTTTTTTTAAAAAGCCAGTAAACTGATGCGGAAGGTCTTACAGACCGCAGCCGGGTTCGAACCCTAAACGTTTCGATTACAGACCCAGCGCTTTACCGACAGCGCTACGCTTGCTTTGCCAAGGGCAGTCCGGAACAGTATAAAACAAAAAAATTACTTTCATTGATATTGATGTAATTTCAATGAGATCCACAGGTAGAATAACTAATAAAAGTCCTAGTTTTGTCCCTTATCCACATCGATGCTTTCGATTTAGTAAGAGAAACGAAAAAAAAAATGAAATAATTACTGACCACAATTGATTAAATAATTATTTTTAAATAAGCCAGTAAATGAATGCGGAAGGTCTTCCAGCCCGCAGCTGGGTTCGAACCCTAAACGTTTCGATTACAGACCCAGCGCTTTACCGACTGCGCTACGCGGGCTTCGCCGAGGGCAGTCCTAAACTGTATAAAACAAAAAAATTACACCTTCATTGATATTGATGTAAGTTCAATGAGATCCACAGGTTGAATAACTAATAATAAAAGTCTAGTTTTGTCCCTTATCTACATCGATCGCTTTCGATTTGGTAAAGAATAAGAAAAAATTGGAAATAATTACTGACCCCCATGATTAAATATATTTTTTAATAAGCAGTAAACTAATGCGGAAGGTCTTCCAGACCGCAGCCGGGTTTGAACCCTTAACGTTTCGATTACAGACCCAGCGCTTTACCGACTGCGCTACGCGGGCTTTGCCAAAGGCGGTCCGAAACAGTATAAAACAAAAAAAAAATACTTTCATTGATACTGATGTAATTTCAATGAGATCCACAGGTAGAATAACTAATAAAAGTCCTAGTTTTGTCCCTTATCAACATCGATGCTTTCGATTTGGTAAGAGAATAGAAAAAAAAAAATGAAATAATTACTGACCACCCATGATTAAATAAATTTTTTTAAAAAAGCCAGTAAAATGATGCGGAAGGTCTTACAGACCGCAGCCGGGTTCGAACCCTAAACGTTTCGATTACAGACCCAGCGCTTTACCGACAGCGCTACGCTTGCTTTGCCAAGGGCAGTCCGGAACAGTATAAAACAAAAAGTACTTTCATTGATATGATGTAATTTCAATGAGATCCACAGAGTAGAATAACTAATAAAGTCCTAGTTTGTCCCTTATCATCGATGCTTTCGATTTAGTAAGAGAAACAGCGAAAAAAAATAAAATAATTACTGACCACAATTGATTAAATAATTGTTTTAAATAAGCCAGTAAATGAATGCGGAAGGTCTTCCAGCCCGCAGCTGGGTTCGAACCCTAAACGTTTCGATTACAGACCCAGCGCTTTACCGACTGCGCTACGCGGGCTTCGCCGAGGGCAGTCCGAAACAGTATAAAACAAAAAAAAAAAAATACTTTCATTGATACTGATGTAATTTCAATGAGATCCACAGGTAGAATAACTATTAAAAGTCAGAGTTTAGTCCCTTATCCACATCGATGCTTTCGATTTAGTAAGAGAATAGAAAAAAAATTGAAATAATTACTGACCAACCATAATTAAATATATTTTTTTAAATAAGCCAGTAAACTGATGCGGAAGGTCTTCCAGACCGCAGCCGGGTTCGAACCCTAAACGTTTCGATTACAGACCCAGCGCTTTACCGACAGCGCTACGCTTGCTTTGCCAACGGCCGTCCGGAAAAGTATAAAACAAAAAAATTACTTTCATTGATATTGATGTAATTTCAATGAGATCCACAGGTAGAATAACTAATTAAAGTCCTAGTTTTGTCCCTTATCCACATCGATGCTTTCGATTTAGTAAGAGAAACGAAAAAAAAAAATGAAATAATTACTGACCACAATTGATTAAATAATTATTTTTAAAAAAGCCAGTAAACTGATGCGGAAGGTCTTACAGACCGCAGCCGGGGTTCGAACCCTAAACGTTTCGATTACAGACCCAGCGCTTTACCGACTGCGCTACGCGGCTTCGCCGAGGGCAGTCCGAAACAGTATAAAACAAAAAAATTACACTTTCATTGATATTGATGTAATTTCAATGAGATCCACAGATAGAATAACTAATAAAAGTCCGAGTTTAGTCCCTTATCCACATCGATGCTTTCGATTTAGTAAGAGAATCGAAAAAAAATTGAAATAATTACTGAAAATCCATGATTAAATAATTTTTTTTAATAAGCCAGTAAGTGAAAGGTCTTCCAGACCGCAGCCGGGCTCGAACCCTAAACGTTTCGATCACAGACCCAACGCTTTACCGACTACGCTACGCGGGCTTTGCCAAGGGCAGTCCTAAACTGTATAAAACCAAAAAATTACATTTTATTGATATCGATGTAATTTCAATGAGATCCACAGGTTGATTAACTGATAAAAGTCAGAGTTAAGTCCCTTATCCACATCGATGCTTTCGATTTAGTAAGAGTATAGAAAAAAATTTAAATAATTACTCACCACCCATTATGAAATATATTTTTTAAAATAAGCCAGTATATGAATGCGGAAGGTCTTCCAGACCGCAGTCGGGTTCGAACCCTATACGTTTCGATTACAGACCCAGCGCTTTACCGACTGCGCTACGCGGACTTTGCCAAGGGCAGTCCTAAACTGTATAAAATCAAAAAATTACACCTTCATTGATATTGATGTAATTTCAATGAGATCCAAAGGTTGATTAACTAATAAAAGTCAGAGTTTAGTCCCTTTTCCACATCGATGCTTTCGATTTAGTAAGAGAATCAAAAAAAAATTGAAATAATTACTTAAAATCCATGATTAAATAATTTTTTTTAAATAAGCCAGTAAATGAATGCGGAAGGTCTTCCAGATCGCAGCCGAACCCTAGACGTTTCGATTTCAGGCTCAGCGCTTAACTGCCAGCGCCACGCGGGCTTTGGCAAGGTCAATCGTAAAGAGTATAAAAACAAAAAATGCACCTTTGATTGGTTTCGATTTAATTTCAGTGAAATCCGGATGTAAAATAACTAAGTAAAATCTGAGTTCCTTATCCACATTGAAGTTTTGGGTTAATTAAGCGAATAAAAATTTATTTTTTAGTCGGAAAAACAACTGAAAACCCATGACTGAATATGTTCTTAAATAAGCCAGTCAATTGATGCGGAAATTCCTCGCGCCTGCAGCCGGGTTCGAACCCTAAACGTTTCGATTCCAGACCCAGCGCTTTACCGACTGCGCTACACGGGCTTCGCCGATGGCAGTCCGAAACAGTATAAAACCAAGAAATTGCACCTTCATTGATATTGATGTAATTTCAATGAGATCCACAGGTTGATTAACTAATAAAAGTCAGAGTTAAGTCCCTTATCCACATCGATGCTTTCGATTTAGTAAGAGAATCGAAAAAAAAATTGAAATAATTACTGAAAATCCATGATTAAATAATTTGTTTTAAATAAGCCAGTAAGTGAAAGCGGAAGGTCTTCCAGACCGCAGTCGGGCTCGAACCCTATACGTTTCGATTACAGACCCAGCGCTTTACCGACTGCGCTACGCGGACTTTGCCAAGGGCAGTCCTAAACTGTATAAAATCAAAAAATTACTCCTTCATTGATATTGATGTAATTTCAATGAGATCCAAAGGTTGATTAACTAATAAAAGTCAGAGTTTAGTCCCTTTTCCACATCGATGCTTTCGATTTAGTAAGAGAATAGAAAAAAAATTGAATTTATTACTGACTACCCATGATTAAATATATTTTTTAAATAAGCCAGTAAATGAATGCGGAAGGTCTTCCAGACCGCAGCCGGGTTCGAACCTTAAACGTTTCGATTACAGACCCAGCGCTTTACCGACTGCGCTACGCGGGCTTTGCCAAGGGCAGTCCTAAACTGTATAAAACCAAAAAATTACACTTTCATTGACATCGATGTAATTTCAATGAGATCCACAGGTTGATTAACTAACAAAAGTCAGAGTTTAGTCCCTTTTCCACATCGATGCTTTCGATTTAGTAAGAGAATAGAAAAAAAATTGAAATTATTACTGACTACCCATGATTAAATATATTTTTTTAAATAAGCCAGTAAATGAATGCGGAAGGTCTTCCAGACCGCAGCCGGGTTCGAACCCTAAACGTTTCGATTACAGACCCAGCGCTTTACCGACTGCGCTACGCGGGCTTCGCCGAGGGCGTTCCGAAACAGTATAAAACAAAAAAATTACACTTTCATTGATATTGATGTAATTTCAATGAGATCCACAGGTAAAATAACTAATAAAAGTCCGAGTTTAGTCCCTTACCCACATCGATGCTTTCGATTTAGTAAGAGAATCGAAAAAAAATTGAAATAATTACCGAAAATCCATGATTAAATAACTTTTATTTAAACAAGCCAGTAAGTGAAAGCGGAAAGTCTTCTAGACCGCAGCCGGGTTCGAACCCTATACGTTTCGATTACAGACCCAGCGCTTTACCGACTGCGCTACGCGGGCTTTGCCGAGGGCAGTCCTAAACTGTATAAAACCAAAAAATTACACTTTCATTGATATCGATGTAATTTCAATGAGATCCACAGGTTGATTAACTAACAAAAGTCAGAGTTTAGTCCCTTTTCCACATCGATGCTTTCGATTTAGTAAGAGAATAGAAAAAAAATTGAAATTATTACTGACTACCCATGATTAAATATATTTTTTTAAATAAGCCAGTAAATGAATGCGGAAGGTCTTCCAGACAGCAGCCGGGTTCGAACCCTAAACGTTTCGATTACAGACCCAGCGCTTTACCGACTGCGCTACGCGGGCTTTGCCAAGGGCAGTCCTAAACTGTATAAAACCAAAAAATTACACTTTCATTGACATCGATGTAATTTCAATGAGATCCACAGGTTGATTAACTAACAAAAGTCAGAGTTTAGTCCCTTTTCCACATCGATGCTTTCGATTTAGTAAGAGAATAGAAAAAAAATTGAAATTATTACTGACTACCCATGATTAAATATATTTTTTTAAATAAGCCAGTAAATGAATGCGGAAGGTCTTCCAGACCGCAGCCGGGTTCGAACCCTAAACGTTTCGATTACAGACCCAGCGCTTTACCGACTGCGCTACGCGGGCTTCGCCGAGGGCGTTCCGAAACAGTATAAAACAAAAAAATTACACTTTCATTGATATTGATGTAATTTCAATGAGATCCACAGGTAAAATAACTAATAAAAGTCCGAGTTTAGTCCCTTACCCACATCGATGCTTTCGATTTAGTAAGAGAATCGAAAAAAAATTGAAATAATTACCGAAAATCCATGATTAAATAACTTTTATTTAAACAAGCCAGTAAGTGAAAGCGGAAAGTCTTCTAGACCGCAGCCGGGTTCGAACCCTATACGTTTCGATTACAGACCCAGCGCTTTACCGACTGCGCTACGCGGGCTTTGCCGAGGGCAGTCCTAAACTGTATAAAACCAAAAAATTACACTTTCATTGATATCGATGTAATTTCAATGAGATCCACAGGTTGATTAACTAACAAAAGTCAGAGTTTAGTCCCTTTTCCACATCGATGCTTTCGATTTAGTAAGAGAATAGAAAAAAAATTGAAATTATTACTGACTACCCATGATTAAATATATTTTTTTAAATAAGCCAGTAAATGAATGCGGAAGGTCTTCCAGACAGCAGCCGGGTTCGAACCCTAAACGTTTCGATTACAGACCCAGCGCTTTACCGACTGCGCTACGCGGGCTTTGCCAAGGGCAGTCCTAAACTGTATAAAACCAAAAAATTACACTTTCATTGACATCGATGTAATTTCAATGAGATCCACAGGTTGATTAACTAACAAAAGTCAGAGTTTAGTCCCTTTTCCACATCGATGCTTTCGATTTAGTAAGAGAATAGAAAAAAAATTGAAATTATTACTGACTACCCATGATTAAATATATTTTTTTAAATAAGCCAGTAAATGAATGCGGAAGGTCTTCCAGACCGCAGCCGGGTTCGAACCCTAAACGTTTCGATTACAGACCCAGCGCTTTACCGACTGCGCTACGCGGGCTTCGCCGAGGGCGTTCCGAAACAGTATAAAACAAAAAAATTACACTTTCATTGATATTGATGTAATTTCAATGAGATCCACAGGTAAAATAACTAATAAAAGTCCGAGTTTAGTCCCTTACCCACATCGATGCTTTCGATTTAGTAAGAGAATCGAAAAAAAATTGAAATAATTACCGAAAATCCATGATTAAATAACTTTTATTTAAACAAGCCAGTAAGTGAAAGCGGAAAGTCTTCTAGACCGCAGCCGGGTTCGAACCCTATACGTTTCGATTACAGACCCAGCGCTTTACCGACTGCGCTACGCGGGCTTTGCCGAGGGCAGTCCTAAACTGTATAAAACCAAAAAATTACACTTTCATTGATATCGATGTAATTTCAATGAGATCCACAGGTTGATTAACTAACAAAAGTCAGAGTTTAGTCCCTTTTCCACATCGATGCTTTCGATTTAGTAAGAGAATAGAAAAAAAATTGAAATTATTACTGACTACCCATGATTAAATATATTTTTTTAAATAAGCCAGTAAATGAATGCGGAAGGTCTTCCAGACAGCAGCCGGGTTCGAACCCTAAACGTTTCGATTACAGACCCAGCGCTTTACCGACTGCGCTACGCGGGCTTCGCCGAGGGCGTTCCGAAACAGTATAAAACAAAAAAATTACACTTTCATTGATATTGATGTAATTTCAATGAGATCCACAGGTAGAATAACTAATAAAAGTCCGAGTTTAGTCCCTTACCCACATCGATGCTTTCGATTTAGTAAGAGAATCGAAAAAAAATTGAAATAATTACCGAAAATCCATGATTAAATAATTTTTTTAAAATAAGCCAGTAAGTGAAAGCGGAAAGTCTTCTAGACCGCAGCCGGGTCCGAACCCTAAACGTTTCGATTACAGACCCAGCGCTTTACCGACTGCGCTACACGGGCTTTGCCAAGGGCAGTCCTAAACTGTATAAAACCAAAAAATTACACTTTCATTGATATCGATGTAATTTCAATGAGATCCACAGGTTGATTAACTAATAAAAGTCAGAGTTAAGTCCATTATCCACATCGATGCTTTCGATTTAGTAAGAGAATAGAAAAAAATTGAAATAATTACTCACCACCCATGATTAAATATATTTTTTTAAATAAGCCAGTATATGAATGCGGAAGGTCTTCAAGACCGCAGCCGGGGTCGAACCTTAGACGTTTCGATTTCAGGCTCCGCGCTTAACTGACAGCGCCACGCTGGCTTTGTCGAGGTCAATCGTGAAGAGCGTAAAAACAAAAATTGCACCTTGATTGGTTTTGATTTAATTTCAGTGAAATCCGCAGGTAAAACAACTAAGTAAAGTCTGAGTTCCTTATCCATATTGAAGTTTTGGGATAATTAAGCAAATAAAATTTTATTTTTTAATCGGAAAAACATCTGAAAACTCATGACTGAATATGTTTTTAAATAAGCCAGTCAATTGATGCGGAAGGACGTTGAGGCCGCAGCCGGGTTCGAACCCTAGACGTTTCGATTACAAACCCAGCGCTTTACCGACTGCGCTACGCGGGCTTTGCCAAGGGCAGTCCTAAACTGTATAAAACCGAAAAATTACACTTTCATTGATATCGATGTAATTTCAATGAGATCCACAGGTTGATTAACTGATAAAAGTCAGAGTTAAGTCCCTTATCCACATCGATGCTTTCGATTTAGTAAGAGAATAGAAAAAAAATAGAAATAATTACTGAACACCCATGATTAAATATATTTTTTAAAATAAGCCAGTAAATGAATGCGGAAGGTCTTCCAGACCGCAGCCGGGTTCGAACCCTAAACGTTTCGATCACAGACCCAGCGCTTTACCGACTGCGTTACGCGGGCTTCGCCGGGAGCAATCCTAAACTGAATAAAACCGAAAAATTACACTTTCATTGATATCGATGTAATTTCAATGAGATCCACAGGTTGATTAACTGATAAAAGTCAGAGTTAAGTCCCTTATCCACATCGATGCTTTCGATTTAGTAAGAGAATAGAAAAAAAATTGAAATAATTACTGAACACCCATGATTAAATATATTTTTTAAAATAAGCCAGTAAATGAATGCGGAAGGTCTTCCAGACCGCAGCCGGGTTCGAACCCTAAACGTTTCGATCACAGACACAGCGCTTTACCGACTGCGTTACGTGGGCTTCGCCGAGAGCAATCCTAAACTGTATAAAACCGAAAAATTACACTTTCATTGATATCGATGTAATTTCAATGAGATCCACAGGTTGATTAACTGATAAAAGTCAGAGTTTAGTCCCTTATCCACATCGATGCTTTCGATTTAGTAAGAGAATAGAAAAAAAATTGAAATAATTACTGACCACAGATGATTAAAAATATTTTTTAAAATAAGCCAGTAAATGAATGCGGAAGGTCTTCAAGACCGCAGCCGGGTTCGAACCCTTACCGTTTCGATTACAGACCCAGCGCTTTGCCGACTGCGCTACGCGGACTTCGCCGAGAGCAGTCCGAAACATTATAAAACAAAAAAATTACACTTTCATTGATATCGATGTAATTTCAATGAGATCCACAGGTTGATTAACTGATAAAAGTCAGAGTTAAGTCCCTTATTCACATCGATGCTTTCGATTTAGTAAGAGAATAGAAAAAAAATAGAAATAATTACTGAACACCCATGATTAAATATATTTTTTAAAATAAGCCAGTAAATGAATGCGGAAGGTCTTCCAGACCGCAGCCGGGTTCGAACCCTAAACGTTTCGATCACAGACCCAGCGCTTTACCGACTGCGTTACGCGGGCTTCGCCGGGAGCAATCCTAAACTGAATAAAACCGAAAAATTACACTTTCATTGATATCGATGTAATTTCAATGAGATCCACAGGTTGATTAACTGATAAAAGTCAGAGTTAAGTCCCTTATCCACATCGATGCTTTCGATTTAGTAAGAGAATAGAAAAAAAATTGAAATAATTACTGAACACCCATGATTAAATATATTTTTTAAAATAAGCCAGTAAATGAATGCGGAAGGTCTTCCAGACCGCAGCCGGGTTCGAACCCTAAACGTTTCGATCACAGACACAGCGCTTTACCGACTGCGTTACGCGGTCTTCGCCGAGAGCAATCCTAAACTGTATAAAACCGAAAAATTACACTTTCATTGATATCGATGTAATTTCAATGAGATCCACAGGTTGATTAACTGATAAAAGTCAGAGTTAAGTCCCTTATCCACATCGATGCTTTCGATTTAGTAAGAGAATAGAAAAAAAATTGAAATAATTACTGAACACCCATGATTAAATATATTTTTTAAAATAAGCCAGTAAATGAATGCGGAAGGTCTTCCAGCCCGCAGCCGGGTTCGAACCCTAAACGTTTCGATTACAGACCCAGCGCTTTACCGACTGCGCTACGCGGGCTTCGCCGAGGGCAGTCCGAAACAGTATAAAACAAAAAAATTACACTTTCATTGATATTGATGTAATTTCAATGAGATCCACAGATAGAATAACTAATAAAAGTCCGAGTTTAGTCCCTTATCCACATCGATGCTTTCGATTTAGTAAGAGAATCGAAAAAAAATTGAAATAATTACTGAAAATCCATGATTAAATAATTTTTTTTAATAAGCCAGTAAGTGAAAGGTCTTCCAGACCGCAGCCGGGCTCGAACCCTAAACGTTTCGATCACAGACCCAACGCTTTACCGACTACGCTACGCGGGCTTTGCCAAGGGCAGTCCTAAACTGTATAAAACCAAAAAATTACATTTTATTGATATCGATGTAATTTCAATGAGATCCACAGGTTGATTAACTGATAAAAGTCAGAGTTAAGTCCCTTATCCACATCGATGCTTTCGATTTAGTAAGAGTATAGAAAAAAATTTAAATAATTACTCACCACCCATTATGAAATATATTTTTTAAAATAAGCCAGTATATGAATGCGGAAGGTCTTCAAGACCGCAGCCGGGTTCGAACCCTTACCGTTTCGATTACAGACCCAGCGCTTTGCCGACTGCGCTACGCGGACTTCGCCGAGAGCAGTCCGAAACATTATAAAACAAAAAAATTACACTTTCATTGATATTGATGTAATTTCAATGAGATCCACAGGTAGAAACCCTAATAAATGTCCGAGTTTAGTCCCTTATCCACATCGATTCTTTCGATTTAGTAAGAGAATAGAAAAAAAATTGAAATAATTACTGACCACAGATGATTAAAAATATTTTTTAAAATAAGCCAGTAAATGAATGCGGAAGGTCTTCCAGACCGCAGCCGGGTTCGAACCCTAAACGTTTCGATCACAGACCCAGCGCTTTACCGACTGCGTTACGCGGGCTTCGCCGAGAGCAATCCTAAACTGTATAAAACCGAAAAATTACACTTTCATTGATATCGATGTAATTTCAATGAGATCCACAGGTTGATTAACTGATAAAAGTCAGAGTTAAGTCCCTTATCCACATCGATGCTTTCGATTTAGTAAGAGAATAGAAAAAAAATTGAAATAATTACTGACCACAGATGATTAAAAATATTTTTTTTAAATAAGCCAGTAAATGAATGCGGAAGGTCTTCCAGACCGCAGCCGGGTTCGAACCCTAAACGTTTCGAATATAGACCCAGCGCTTTACCGACTGCGCTACGCGGGCTACGCCGAGGGCAGTCCGAAACAGTATAAAACAAAAAAATTACACTTTCATTGATATTGATGTAATTTCAATGAGATCCACAGATAGAATAACTAATAAAAGTCCGAGTTTAGTCCCTTATCCACATCGATGCTTTCGATTTAGTAAGAGAATCGAAAAAAAATTGAAATAATTACTGAAAATCCATGATTAAATAATTTTTTTTAATAAGCCAGTAAGTGAAAGGTCTTCCAGACCGCAGCCGGGCTCGAACCCTAAACGTTTCGATCACAGACCCAACGCTTTACCGACTACGCTACGCGAGCTTTGCCAAGGGCAGTCCTAAACTGTATAAAACCAAAAAATTACATTTTATTGATATCGATGTAATTTCAATGAGATCCACAGGTTGATTAACTGATAAAAGTCAGAGTTAAGTCCCTTAACCACATCGATGCTTTCGATTTAGTAAGAGAATAGAAAAAAATTGAAATAATTACTCACCACCCATTATGAAATATATTTTTTTAAATAAGCCAGTATATGAATGCGGAAGGTCTTCAAGACCGCAGCCGGGTTCGAACCCTTACCGTTTCGATTACAGACCCAGCGCTTTGCCGACTGCGCTACGCGGGCTTCGCCGAGGGCGTTCCGAAACAGTATAAAACAAAAAAATTACACTTTCATTGATATTGATGTAATTTCAATGAGATCCACAGGTAGAATAACTAATAAAAGTCCGAGTTTAGTCCCTTACCCACATCGATGCTTTCGATTTAGTAAGAGAATCGAAAAAAAATTGAAATAATTACCGAAAATCCATGATTAAATAATTTTTTTTAAATAAGCCAGTAAGTGAAAGCGGAAAGTCTTCTAGACCGCAGCCGGGTCCGAACCCTAAACGTTTCGATTACAGACCCAGCGCTTTACCGACTGCGCTACACGGGCTTTGCCAAGGGCAGTCCTAAACTGTATAAAACCAAAAAATTACACTTTCATTGATATCGATGTAATTTCAATGAGATCCACAGGTTGATTAACTAATAAAAGTCAGAGTTAAGTCCATTATCCACATCGATGCTTTCGATTTAGTAAGAGAATAGAAAAAAATTGAAATAATTACTCACCACCCATGATTAAATATATTTTTTTAAATAAGCCAGTATATGAATGCGGAAGGTCTTCAAGACCGCAGCCGGGGTCGAACATTAGACGTTTCGATTTCAGGCTTCGCGCTTAACTGACAGCGCCACGCTGGCTTTGTCGAGGTCAATCGTGAAGAGCATAAAAACAAAAATTGCACCTTGATTGGTTTTGATTTAATTTCAGTGAAATCCGCAGGTAAAACAACTAAGTAAAGTCTGAGTTCCTTATCCATATTGAAGTTTTGGGATAATTAAGCAAATAAAATTTTATTTTTTAATCGGAAAAACATCTGAAAACTCATGACTGAATATGTTTTTAAATAAGTCAGTCAATTGATGCGGAAGGACGTTGAGGCCGCAGCCGGGTTCGAACCCTAGACGTTTCGATTACAAACCCAGCGCTTTACCGACTGCGCTACGCGGGCTTTGCCAAGGGCAGTCCTAAACAGTATAAAACCAAAAAATTACACCTTCATTGATATTGATGTAATTTCAATGAGATCCACAGGTAGAATAACTAATAAAAGTCAGAGTTTAGTCCCTTATCCACATCGATGCTTTCGATTTAGTAAGAGAATAGAAAAAAAAATGTAATACTTACTGACCACCCATGATTAAATATATTATTTTAAATAAGCCAGTAAATGAATGCAGAAGGTCTTCCAGAACGCAGCCGTGTTCGAACCCAAAACGTTCCGATTACAGACCCAGCGTTTTACCGACTGCGCTACGCGGGCTTTGCCAAGGGCAGTCCGAAGCAGTATAAAACAAAAAAATTACACCTTTATTGATATTGATGTAATTTCAATGAGATCCACAGGTTGAATAACTAATAAAAGTCCGAGTTTAGTCCCTTATCCACATCGATGCTTTCGATTTAGTAAGAGAATCGAAAAAAAATTGAAATAATTACTTAAAATATATGATTAAATATTATTTTTTAAATAAGCCAGTAAATGAATGTGGAAGGTCTTCCAGCCCGCAGCCGGGGTCGAACCCTAGACGTTTCGATTACAGACCCAGCGCTTAACTGCCAGCGCCACGCGGGCTTTGGCGAGGCCTATCGTAAAGAGTATAAAAAAAAAATGCACCTTTGATTGGTTTCGATTTAATTTCGGTGAAATCTGCATGTAAAATAACTAAGTAAAGTCTGAGTTCCTTATCCACATTGAAATTTTGGCTTAATTAAGCGAATAAAAATTTATTTTTTAATCGGAAAAACAACTGAAAACCCGTGACAGAATATATTTTTTAATAAGCCAGTCAATTGATGCAGAAGGTCTTCGCGCTCGCAGTCGGGTTTGAACTCTAGATATTTCGATTACAGGCTCAACGCTTAACCGACTGCGCTACGCGGGCTTCGCCGAGGGCAGTACTGAACAGTATAAAAACAAAAAATGCGCCTTCTTTGATATTGATTTATTTTCAATGAGATCCACAGGTAGAATAATTAATTAAAGCCTGAGTTTAGTCCCTTATCCACATCGATGTTTTCGATCAAATAGAATCCAAAAAAAAAAAAGTTTTGAAAAAATAACTGAAAACCCACGATTTATAAATTAGTTAATAATATAAATGATACAGTCAATAAAAACTGAAAGTCTTCCATCCCGCAGCCGGGCTCGAGCCCTGGACGCTTCCGTTAAAGCCCCAGTGCCGTACCGATCACGCTACCCGGGCTTCGGCGAGGGCAGTCCTGAACAGTATAAAAACGAAAAATGTACCTTTATTGATATTGATTTAATTTCATCGACATCCACAGGTAGAATAACTAAGTAAAGCGAGAGTTCCTTATCCACATTGATGTTTTCAATTAAATAAGAGAATCGAAAAGAAAAAAAATAAAAAAAAAATAATTAAAAAAGACCAAGTTTTTCAAATTAATTAAGTAAGTAAGTTAACCAGTCAAACAGCGCTCTAAGTCTTCAGGCCTGCAACCGCGCTCGACCCCTAGACGTTTCGTTAACAGAGCCATCGCTTTACCGACTGCGCTACGCGAGCTTCAGCGAGGGCAATCTTGAACACTATAAAAACAAAGAAATGCACCTATATTGATTTAATTTCAATGAAATCCGCAGGTAGAATAATTAAGTAAAGCGAGAGGGCCATTCCAGCGTTACGTGTGTGACTTTCTGACACCATTTCTTTGCAAAAAACAGTAAAAACCAGTACGATATTTTTTACATATCTGTTAATAGTTTGTATTGAAGTTACAGAACACATGTAAGAGATTTTAGATAGCAGTGTTTTTTTTCCTAGGATAATTCGAAATGTTTTCATAGAATTTCAAATGCAGCGTTACGTGTGTGACTCGGAAAAATCTGAAAATGTGCTGCACATAATTTTTTTTTTGTAATTTCTTGCAAAGTTTTGAAAGGTAAATGAACAGTATTTTTTGTGCATGTGCCTAAGTATACCAAGTAAGTATTCAATTTTTTTTCTGATACTCGTACAATAGTAATAAAAAATATTTTATTAGCGTTACGTGTGTGACTGAGTGCAGCATTTGAGGGGGATTTCCTGACAAAAATCCACTGTTTGTGTCGGATTTTTGCCAAATTGCGCACTGAGGTTCTTTGGTGCTCAGCAACTCACATGGTGGCTTTTGTCCCATTGGGGGGGGGTGAAGCCCCCACGGGGGTTTTCCTAATTCAAGTTTAGTTTACATGGGATCTTCGCCAAATTTGGCACAGAGTTTCTTTAATGCTCAAGAATTTACATAGGGGTATTTCCTCCCTTATAGGGGGTCGACCCCCTTAAGGGATTTTGCCAGAAAATCTTTGAATCGGAATAGTTAGGCTTATTATTAACAATGATAACATTTTTTGGATTAAAAAAAGTCTAAGGCGTCTGAATTTAAATTTTGAGGCATAAAATTGATCTTATCTACACATTGGCGTTTAGTTTTACACTTTTTTTTTTCTTTTATTGAAGCCTGATTGTTGGATATGCGTCACTTGACACAACTCTTATATTCGAAATAGAGGGTGCAACGCAGCCAGTAAATACTTAAAGTGAAAGAGTTTATTCAAAGAATGAAGTGAAATTAATTTTTATTTGTATTCGAATTAAATAATAATATCAAGCTTATACCACGAACTTCTAATACTTATTTATGTGGTTTAAAACTATTTGGGATGTTTTAAATCATTTGTATAATTTATTTACATCTCTTCTCAAAAACCAAAAATTGTCAAAAAATAGTAATACAATTTAAGGTAAATAGAACATTTTCCTTTTGATCTTAAAGCATGTAGACTGTGAATACTTAGTTTAAATTGCTCATACGATACGAAATAAAAAATTAATTAATAATAATAATGAATAAATAAATAAGTAAGAATTGTTTAACACTTATTGAGTCTTGGTTTCAGTGCCAGCACACAACATGTTTAGTTGAATTATGTAAAGTACTTTTTTCCGTAAAAAGGGAACGTAAAAATGGTTTCATAATGAAAACCAATTAGGGGCGTTACGTGCGTGACATCTTTCAAAAAACGTCGTACAAATTTTTCTGCAGTGTTTAAAGATGAAAGTCTTGTTACAGATATTATGCATGTAGTTAATTTATGATATAAGATATTTTTCTTCTAGTCCCTTAATTTGACCTAGGAGGAAAACTTCCGTTCCTCTTGCGTTACGTGTGTTATCAATAAAAAGTGACCTGCATATTTTGGGGGGTTTTCAAACGTCTTTATTAAAATCACTTACAAATAATTACAGTAAAGCAACTGTGTTACGGATATTTGATAGTTTTTCCTAAAAAATGGATGATTAAGTTAAAAAACGGCCCTTAAATTGATTTCACTAACATTGCGTTTTCTTTATTTCGTCTAAATGCAATCAAATAAGGCAAAAATCTGATGCAAAAATATTTTCAACTCAAAATTGATGCTGGAATTGAAAAGTCTATATATTTTTTTGTCAAAAACTAAGGTTGGTTTCTATATGTGGAAAAAAATTTTTGGTGGGTTCCACTTTCTGTGGAATTGCCCCAGAGTTTAGTCCCTTATCCACATCGGTGTTTTCGGTTAAATAAGAGAATCGAACGAAAAATTTTTTTATAGAAAACTATTTGAAAACCCATGCTTTGTAAATTACTTAATTTTTAAATGAGCCGGTCAATAAATGCTGACGCGAAGGCCTGTAGCATATTTAAGTGAACGTTGAATTTTGTTCTCTACTCATATCGATGCCCCCGTTAAATTCGAGCTTGAAAGAAAAAAAGGTTTTCAGTGCTCCAAGTAGCATACTTTCATGGAACTTTTAACATACGGGTCATTCCATGCGAAATGAGCAAATCAGCTATGGCAGACATGTCACACATTTCAATGAAAATTTTTATATAGGTAAACCATACATATCTATGAGGAAATGCAAAGCATGGAAGTTTAAACACTGTTTGTTGCTTTGTTATTGAAATTAGAAATTGATGCTTACGCTAAGCCTAAATTTACAGAGTCCATTGCTACCAGTTTGTGACTCAATTACTCCATAAGTTATAAACGTACACATAAGAAATAAATATTTCCGCATTCTATAAACAATTCTCTATTGAGAAAAAGCAAAGTAAAATTTATTCGGATCTTTTTTTAAATCTGAGATATTAACAAAGACTGAAATTTTGCCAATTTATTTCAGATTTCAAATCACTCTTCTAGCTCTTTTAATGGAAAAATAACAGTAAAAATGATTCAGATTGAAAAACTAACTAACTATCTGCTCTAATTTAGTAGCTGTTTATGAATTTCTTAATGACGAAATTGTACTTTAAGAAATCGAAAATTTCCAAAAATTTCATTTTTTCTTCTGTTTCAGATGTTTTTTTGAAGATGAGGGAATGCTCTAAATTTATTCAATTTATTTTGCGTAACATATTGAAGTGTCTTTTAGATGCTACTAAATTTTAATCATTGGTATCAGCGTATTTTTGTCACTACAGTAACTTGAACTAAGGTAAAATTTCATTAGTTACTTCTTATTTTCTAAGTTTAGCAAAACTTAAGTCATTTCTTTCGTGTTTCATTTTCTCAAAAGCATGTTTATGAAGTACAGTCTGAAATGTACATTTTTTAATTGAAATAAATGTTAGTTTTACTTGCTTTTGCACTATTTAGTCGTTTATCTATTCTTTGACTTCTCGTAATTTCACATAAGGGTCAATCCATACAGGTTCCATACAGTATAAACTACTCATTCATGTTCAAATAATTCTAAGTTATAAAATTAAAATAATTATTTTGAAAATTACAATATGTTTTTTCAGTATAATATATTATATAGGGCACAATATACGTAATTTAAGGTGCAATGAAGTTTTCACTTTCTATTTCTGTTTTAGTGTGTGAATTGACTAGCAAAATTGCTCAATTTCAAAAACCTATATCTTTTATACAAACCAAATACAAAAAACAATATGTATAACATGTATAGTACTTGAATGGAATATTCAATTGGTCAATAAATTTTATTTTTAATTCCACCCCCTTTTGGTTTACAGGTTCCATGCAGTATAAACTACTCATTCATTTTGTAGTAAGTTACCGCCCTAAGCCAGGGCTAAGGCAGAAATACTTAAAATAAACCACCAGCTCAGTTATTCCATCCGAGGACTGCAGTTTCGTGCTTTTTAGCACTCATCAGCCCAGAATAGGAATCACATGAGCTGGTTTTCACCTCCAGCTCATGTGATTCCTATTCCGGGCTGATGAGTGCTAAAAAGCACGAAACTGCAGTCCTCGGATGAAATTTTTTATTTCTGTTTTAGTGTATGAATTGACTAGCAAAATTGCTTAATTTCAAAGACCTGTATCTTTTTTACAAATCAAATACAAAAACCAATATGTATAAGATGTATAGTACTTGAACGGAATATACAATTGGCTTGGAACTTTTATTTTTTAATTCCATCCCCTTTTGGTTTATAGGGGTCTAAAAATGTCCTTTTCGTCATTTTTCCGGTTTTTGAGGGGCTGCAATCTATAAAGGGTGCTCAAACACACAGCAACAGTTACATATTCTTTTTAGCATGGTTCCAGTGATTAGTTTTGTCGTATTTCATTTTGTGTTTCCGACCCCTACGTGAGTTATCCCCCTTTGAAATAAGTAGAATTTTTACATTCGGCCTTGAACTTTAACCTGTTGCCATTATCTTAATTAATAACTTACAGCTACGTAACTCAGCGTGTAAGACTATCAACTTATACACTTTAACATCAAAGCGTTAAATTAACTGTCATAAATGTAATTCAAATAGATTTCGACCAAAATGCAAAGGTCTAAAAGTCCCATTTTTGACTATGAAAATCACTTTTGATGACCTCTAAAAAATCAAAGGTTGAGAGAAAAAATAAAAGTGGTTTTAAACATCTTTCATGTGCAGCTTTTAGGAATATGAATTTCAAAAAATAATTAAAAATAGTTGAGCTCACCCATCCGTCAAACTTGGATGGATTGACCCATAAAACAAAAAAAAAGCTATTTTTCTGAATTTTATTTTACGCTTGGAAATCAAAAACCAATTTCGAGTTTATTCAAGGAAATATTAAAACACAGCTCTATATTCTTGTAAAATTTTAAAGTTGTCTGAATTTTCCCTCATTTGAATTTTTGTGTGTATGTGAAGGGGAAAATCATCATTTTACAAAATATCACTAAGTTTAAAACTGATTTTGAAGACAAAGGAATTAAAATTCAACTTCAAAAGTAAGGTATTTCTTTTATGATACTTAGCACATTATTGGGTATTAATTTCATCAAAGCTAATGCATTCCTTAAAGATTGAGATTAAAAAATAAAATGCTTAATTATGAGAAAATTGAAATATTTTCAGTTTTTGAAACTCGGTTAAAAGTTAACTATAATAACTTTGAAAATTTTAGTGATATCAGAATAATTATCCTACTCCATAGATTGCAATATCATATAACTTTTATGCATTCATTAAATAGTTAATAAGATACAAGCCTTCAGAAGTGCAACATTTAGCATTTATGAGAATGCTGTTCAATTCGACCAATTTTCAATCACATGTAACTATTCAAATAAAAAATTTTAAGCAAAAATATTTTAGATATTTTTATATAGGCATAAAAGGAACCTGTATACCAAATTTCATAAAAATCTGTTACCATGCCGCCACCACTTTTTTGCGAATTTTGCTCATTTCGTATGGTATGAGCCATATATGTATGATTGGAAATAAGTTTATAACTAGCCTACGTACTATTGGCATAATTTATAGCTTTTCGCGAGTTATTTTCATGGGACTTTTCACGTTAATTAAAAGTTTTTCTTTTTAGGTTTTATTTTATTTCTCATTTTACTTTATTAGCCGATTATTTTCTATCTCAATGGGACTTTTAGTCTCCCTTCAAATTTTGATTTGTCCACATTTGAAAAAAAGGTGTAGCCGCTACAAATGAGCTGTTTTATAAAGTTTTGATAAAATAAAGCTATAACAAATAAATCAAAAATGGTAGCTAAGATTAAAAGTGCGCCTTTTCATTCCTATAACGGAAAAGTGAGATTTTTAATGCCCGACCTGTGTGAGGTAGGTTGCAGCGACATACCTTGAGATCAACGCCCAAAAGCAAAAAATGTATACGCAGCAATTCGTAGTTCAATTAAACTATCTCAGGCCTTGTCCGTTTAAATCAGAAGTATTTTACCAAGTTGACTGGTTTTTCAACCCACCGCAAGGTGGTGAATTTCAACTCTAAGTGCGATTTATAAAGCTAATTTTATTAATAGTTCACAAATCGATTTCGCGTTTAAATGTGGGAAGAATTTCACGAAGTAATTTTCGGTTAAAGTAATGAATTAAAATACATTTAAACTACAATTCACCACACACTTGATTCCATTTAGCTGGTACAGAGGGCTCTCTATCTGAACTAAATACTCCCTAATGTGAATACCCCGATATTCAGAACACATTTCGAGGGTTCCGACGAAATTCCACTGATTTAAAGTAGGCTGGTCACTGTTGTCTGAACACCTTGTAATATTAGCATCCCAGTATTATGAACGCTAATTTTAACCCTGTTCAATTATTACCTTTCTATCAACTGAACGTGTTCACAATCATGGGTTTCATTCGCATACCGTTACTGAACGGTTGATCACATGACAGATAATGACGTCAGCAGTTTTTCAACAACCGATGCTTCATCGAACGCTTTCGGTTGATACGCGGCTTCTTCCACAGACGTATAACGCGCAGTTAAATTTTTTTTTTATTATTGGTCAAATAAGTCACGTGGATCAATCAACCATTTTAAAGATCAGTCTACTGGTGAACCTATTGAAACGGCTTCGGAAACAACCAGTTAACCGGTAACTATTTGAACGCTCTGGTTAATCACCAGACTACCGGTAGCAGTATGCGAACGAAATCATTACTCGGGATTACCTATGAATCATAGTGGAAAGCCTGCATACTTCACAAATTTATCCTACTGATTTTGTGTTATTGGGAAGAAGAAAAGTTCTTTCCTTGGATATTGTGCATCACATTAAATATTTCGGCTGAGCAATATAAGCCTTTAGTTCCTGCCACTAACTGTATTTAAAGTATCCAATCAGTGTATCAAGCAGTATCTAAGACCTTTTAAGCTCAGCTACGGTCAAGCAATATGCGGCTGATAGTCAATTGGAAACCGTTTCACTTAAAACTAGTGGATGATAACACGCATCTTGCATAAGAGTACACAATGCAGAAACAGATTGAGATCACGTACCTTTTGCCGTACTGTAATATTTTATTGTTGAATGTTGAGTAAAACTTTATTTTTTTTAGAAAGAAAAAAATGCAAGAGTTCAGATCCTATTGGGTTCACTTGGACATTTCACTAGTCACCATGCCAAAATTCAGCATCTCTATATAAGTGGTACAGCTTACAAGGCGATGTACTGAACATAGTCCATTTATACACTATAATACATGTACCTGCATTTCAATCACCCTATATAATGAACACCCCCTTAATTTTTACACTTTTGTTCGGTCCCATGAGTGTTCAGAATAGAGAGTCCACTGTAATAGCATGACATCAATATCTGCCTTTTTTCTGTCCCCTTTAACCTCCCTTTAATTTTGCTTTTATTTTACCGCCCAATAAAACCAAAAAAAGATGTCGCTTACCTTTTACTTACCAGAGAGTCAAGAAAGGCAGATTGTCCTTTCCTGTCCCCTCAGTGCTCCAGTTCGTCTAAATTTTATTTCAAAAGCAAATACATTCTTACACATTGCCCACATTAAGGCAGGCTAAAACAATGACAGTTTTTGTCTGTAAAAAAACTCAACAGTTTTTGTTAAGTTTTGCTGCGTAGCTAGTATTCAATGAAAGGCGATACACATTGGCACGGGAGAAGATTCAATAAGAATTGAACAATTTCTGTGATACAGTCAGGATGCTTTTTGTCCCACAGCCGCAAAACTTGTACGTTCTTCGAATGCTCTTGTTCCGTGCACGAATTTCCCCGACTTCCACCATCACAATCTCGTCGAACACAGCTAGTCTTCAAATATCAATCCAACAATTGGTGAAGTTTACTTCTCGTGCTGTTAGTAAGGCTACTATCAATGATGTAATGTTTCTTTCACTTCTAAATCTCCTCTTCACGTTCTTACCTTGAAAGAGAAAAAAATCGTTAGTTCTTTGAAAAGCAACAAAAGCTATGATCGAACTACGTTATTAAACACATTCCACTTGCGTTTAATAACGTAGTGTTTTACAGTGCATTTATTCCAATAATACAGGAGAACTCTAATTTTCAAAACTCCAACTGTCCGAATTACTTTCGAAATTTCAGAGAAAAAAAGTTAGAGTAGAAAAAAATATTAAATTACGAAGCTAGTGTAGGCGCAGTCCCGACATTATTGGGAACATGAGTCAACCGTGTACAGTGGCGTAACCAGGGGGAGGATCCAGGGAGTCTGGGAGCTCTCCGAACTAAGTTATAAATTTAAAACATGAAAATGCCCATGTTTTCTCACGTAGTGTTTCTGTTCGTATACATTTAGCTAAAGTGAATTTGAGTGCAAGTCTCATCGGACCCCCTCCGAAATGAAATCCTAGCTATGCTGCTTACCATCTCATAGTCGAGTTCTATTATTGGCTTCCAACGAGCAGTACTTATAAGTATGCTTAACATGCACAGGTGTTAACCTTTCATTTAATTAACTAAAAGCTATTCTTCTTTAAAAATAAGCTTTTCTCATATTTTCATCACACAAGGAATCATTAAAAAAGATTACTTAAAATTAAATTATCCGAATATTTTGATTAACCAAATGAGGTCCGGTCTCTTGTGATTCGGATAGTTGGAGTTCTATTGTCATTCAACTTCTCTACTTTGTGGCACTTTTATAATATAATGCGGCCGTAAATTATTGGCCCTCGTCCTTGGAAGAGTTAGTTTCAAGCAGACTGAAAATAAGATAAGCTAAGGTTCCAGTAATCAAGCATTGGTGAAACAAGATTTTCTTCGTAAAGCATCGCTGTTCGCTTATAGTAAGAAGTGTAAATAGCGAAAGAAAGTTTGTACTTTACATATGAGAATAGCACGTTAGAAATCCTGATTTGCTAAGCGCATTTACTGCCCTCCCTATTTCCTACCCATTCCATTTTTTTGCCTGTTACACCGAGCGTCAACACTGGGAGGGCCTTAAACTACTTGTCATTAAGAAAAATGATCCTATAACTCGTTCGTTGAAATATGTTCTTCGTGCGAAACTCAGACAGCCCATGACCAGTTATCCCATACAGAGACTGCAGTTTCTTTCTTTTCACGAACTTCAAAGTCTCAAACAGTGACTGAGCTGGAGGCAAACATCCCTCATTGAAGCTGAGAATTCCAACAAGCTTGTTGCTAAAGAAAATTTAGCTCTCTAGCTCCAGTCCGCAGCTATTGTGGAGTTCAACTCGTAAATTGCAAACCTCTACTTCAGCTTAATTTACTTTAGTTACCAGTTTGTTAGCACTCTCAGCTTCAATGAGATGACATTTAATTCCAGCTCGGGTATTCACTATTTCAGACTGATGAATCAAAAGACGAAACAGCAGCCTCTGGATGTGATGACGAGAGCATCCGTACTTCGCATAAAATTCTGCCTTAGTCCTGTAACTTATGGGGCTAAGGCAGTTACTGTTAAATAGTATCCTATTACTTACTGTTTAATACTGTATATATATTTTACTGTATAACTTACTGTTAAATAGTATGCTGTCTTAATCACTTATTTAGGCTCCTAGATAGATCCACCCCGAAGTTACAGGGGGTTAAAGGTGTTCTGAGTGACTTCGAGAAAAAGCAGGCTCGAATCTTTTATTTCTTTTCTTTTGTTCTACTCGACGGAAGCACTTCGTCCCCAGATTCAATATTTCACAAATTGTAAACCATAGGCTAAGGAAATTAACATACTAATGTGATGCTATACTAAGAAATCGAAGCCGGGGGTTATACTCCTGCACCCCAAAATCCTTAGTTTTTCTTTTAGTTTAGATAGATCTTGAGATACAATCATTGAGGTTAAATAATGCAATGTTTTCAAATGGTAGTTAATTTAAACTCAGGTATTGTTACTAGTTTCTGAAGCAATTATATGAAATAGCGTTTAAGCGTTAGTTAAAATGTCAACCATTCTGTCAGTTCTTTTAATTATTATCGGCATTCTTGCGAAGCAACCACGTTCTTCACAATCACTCCTATTTCCTTGCCAATGTATGCCATAACTACGGCTTCAATTTTATCTCCTTTTTACCACACGTGTCATTTTATGCTTTGTAATAGCTTATACAATCAAAAATGTGAATTGACTAAGGAATTCCTTAGAAAAATTTTGTTGATATTACTCGCTCGTATCTACAATGACTGTGCGGCAAAAGCAAGGATGGAGTAGGTTTTGAAGTAAAACGAGTCTTTTGCAGCGGTTTTTTACCTGATAGGGAGACTCGTTACGAACTGTTTTGTCGCATAATAATTTAGATAAAGATGAATCTACTAAAAAAAAAAAAAAACATGACACTTATGAAAATTTATGGATTAAGCTATTTTGACACTAAACGCCTCTTTTGTACTCACGAAAATAATTCATTCAAATCAGATAATTCACACGAATTTAGGCCCGAATTTACATTTATTCTCACTCCCAAATGAATGCTGAGTAGTTTTTTTTCAACCCGTCCACCCTTGCATGCGTAGAGGAATGCGAGGCAAAATAACGAAATGATGAATTATTTTCAGTTTGCAGCGACACCTATCTACAAATACTTTGACTGAAATCAACTATATAATTTGGAACGTAGTTAAAAAATAAATTGTTCTGAATATTAACTTGTTACACAAGTCATTTTTCCAAATTTGCTACTCATCCATTACTACTAAAAGAGGCGGTATCTATGCATCCATTTCATTGTTACTCCAGGTGAACGACAGGGAACTGACCATCAAACCAGCTATCGATAGACTCGTAATTTTTCAGGCTACGTGTTTAGCTAGCTTGCGTAATTGTACGACTTTAACTAGTGGAGAAGATATATTAATGAAAACTTTTCTCCCATCCTTCTTCCTTCCAAAAATTCAGACTCTGCCTGAAAAATTTCCAAAGCGGAAATGAGTCGCAGACGGGGAGGTCACGCCGCGAATACAAATGTTTCGAGTGGCTGAAATGAAGCGCGTTTTTTAATACGCGAAGAAAACTGATTTTCCGAGACGCTTACGGGTCATTCCATGCGAAATGAGCAAATCAGCTGTGGCTGACATGTCACAGATTTCAATGAAAATTTTTATTTAGGTAAAACATGCATATCTGTGAGGAAATGCAAAGTATGAAAGTTTAAAAACTGTTTGTTGCTTTGTTATTAAATTAGAAGTTGATGCTTACGCTAAGCCTAAATTTTCAGAGTTCATTGCTGCCAGTTTGTGACTCAATAACTCCATAAGTTATAAACTTACATTTTAAAAATAAACATTTCCGGATTCTATAAACAAATCTCTATTGAGAAAGAGCAAAGTAAAATTTACTCGGATCTTTTTTTGAATCTGAAATATTAACAAAGTTTGGAATTTTGCCAATTTACTTCAGATTTTAAATCACTCTTCTAGCTATTTTAATTAAAAAATAACTGTAAAAATGATTCAGATTGAAAAACTATCTATTAGTAACTATCTGCTCTAATTTAGTAACTGTTTATGAATTTCTTAATGACGAAATTGTACTTAAAAAAACGAAAATTTCCAAAAATTTCATTTTTTCCTCTATTTCAGATGTTTTTTTGAAGATGAGGGAATGCTTTAAATTTAATCAATTTTTCTGAATAATATATTGAAGTGTCTTTTAGATACTGCTAAATTTTAATCATTGGTATCAGCGTATTTTTGTTAGTAGAGTAACTTGAATTAAGGTAAAATTTCATTAGTAACTTCTTTTTATTTTGTAAGTTTAGCAAAACTAACCATTTCTTTCGTGTTTCATTTTCTCAAAAGCATGTTTATGAAGTACATGCTGAAATGTACATTTTTTTAATTGAAATAAATGTCAATTTTACTTGCTTTTGTATCATTTAGTCGTTTATCTAGTTTTTTGAATTCTCGTAATTCCACATAACGGTCAATCCATACAGGTTCCATACAGTATAAACTCCTCTCTCATTCATGTCCAAATATTTCTAAGTTATCAAATTAAAATAATTTTTTTGAAAATTAAAATATGTTTTTTCAGTATAATGTATTATATAGGGCACAATATACGTAATTTAAGAAGGTGCCATGAAGTTTTCACACTTTCTATTTCTGTTTTAGTGTGTGAATTGACTAGTAAAATTGCTTAATTTCAAAGACCTGTATCTTTTTTACATACCAAATACAAAAAACAATATGTATAACATGTATAGTACTTGAATGGAATATTCAATTGGCCTTTAAATTTTATTTTTAATTCAATCCCCTTTTGGTTTATAGGGGTCTAAAAATGTTATTTTTGTCATTTTTCCGATTTTTGAGGTGCAGTAATCTATAAAGGGTACACAAACACACAGCAACAGTTACATATTCTTTTTAGCATGGTTCCAGTGATTAGTTTCTGCCGTATTTTATTTTGCGTTTCCGTCCCCTACGTGAGTTATCCCCCTTTGAAATAAGTAGAATTTTTACATTTGGCCTTGAACTTTAACCTGTAGCCAGTGTTTTAATTATTAATTTACAGCTACGAAACTCTGCATGTATGACTATCATTTTATACACTTTAGCATCAAAGCATTAAAATAACTGTCATAAATGTAATTTAAATAGATTTTGGCCAAAATGCAAAGGTCTAAAAGTCCCATTTTTGACAACGAAAATCACCTTTGATGACCTCTAAAAAAAAGATCCAGTTGAGAGAAAAAATAAAAGTGGTTTTAAACATCTTTCATATGCAGCTTTTACGGATGTGAATTTCAAAAAAATTAAAATGGTTAAATTTAAAAATTAAAATAAAACGCAACCATCCGTGAACCTGAATTGACCCATAAAACAGAAAGAAAATGCCATTTTTCTGAATTTTGTTTTAGGTTTGGAAATTAAAAACCAATTTCAAGTTTTTTCAAGCAAATAGTAGAAACACAGCTCTATATTCTTGTAAAATTTAAAGGTGTCCGAATTTTCCCTCATTTGAATTTTTGTGTGTACGTGAAGGGGAAAATCATCATTTTTCAAAATGTCACTAAGTTTAAAACTGATTTGGAAGACAAATGAGTTAAAATACAACTTTAAAAGTAAGGTATTTCTTTTATGATACTTAGCACATTATTGGGTATTAATTTCATCAAAGCTAATACATTCCTTAAAGATTGAGATTAAAAAATAAAACGCTTAATCATGATGTGTTCTTCATTATTTGCTATTGATCCAGAAAAGAAAGAAATATATATTTGTAAGTTGAAAGCTGGCAAGGAAGCAAATAAGCTATAAATCGAGAAACATGGTTAAGTTAGAAACGTCTTGTTGGTGCGTGGAATTACAGAGTGCGATACAACATCACGTTGTTACAGTTTGAAGAAGATAAAAGCCGCTGAAAATAATTCTTCCATGGAAGCTCGATAACAAGCTTTAATACTTTTTGTTTGAAAAAATTTCGAAAAAGCAATTTCTAATTTATGGAAAAACTTTTGCACTCACTCTCCATGGAGTAAGCAGGTATAGATACTTAAATGATGTTGGTTTTTAAGAATTGATTACCCTATCGAAAAAATCGAATTCGAGATCAAATTTCGACTTGGCAAACTGAACGTTCGTACATTAATATCTTTTAGAGTGTATTAAGGTGGGCCGAAAAACAAATCCAAATTCTGCAGAGCACTTAGCTTAAGTGCGGAATATTTGTGGTTCTTTCACACTAATTACTATTTAAAACTTCTTGGTTCTGAGTTAATGTCTTTCGATCTGGCAAGAGACTTGAATTTTTGTTATTAAAAAAAAATCAAATTAAGAGATTATTCATAAAACATTTTAAATTCCGCAGAACGTTAAGCTTCGTAACTTCGTAACACAAACTACTGTGGTAAATTTCAAGGCTGTGAGACTATCACTTCTGCTCTGGCAACAAGAGACCCGATTTTGATAATTTTATAAAAAACTCTTAAAGTACGAGTCATATGTTGCAAAGTAGCTACAAACCTAATACGCTGCAATACTTTGAATGTTTAATCACCTCAGTGACAACATCAGACCACCCCTAGAACCAGTTTCATCATTTATAGAAGGTTTAGGGGCGGGGCCAATGTCCCCCTTATTTTGAAAAACTGGTATTTTTTTCACATAGGTGGGCGTGATTTTGTGGTTATCCGATTAAATATCATTGAGTTCATGCAATCCCTTCCTCAGCCGCCTTGTGGAATAATTCGATACAACGGGCCTGTCTCATTTTGTGAACTCCTAAATCAAATTATTGAACAAATTTCCTGTATCTAGGTTAATTTCCTCTGCTGTGGGAAGAGGTCTAAATTTCAATGGATAAAACATTTTTTGTTATCGTGTGACTGCTGTAGTGGTTGGTGATTTAAAATTTGCAAGGTCTTGAATTTTCAGCTTTTTTTATGTTAGTCATTCTTCAAAAAGTGTAACTTTTCTGTCACACTCCTTTTACACAGTGAAGACTTTAAGGAAAAATTCATTTAACAATGCTTTTTAATTTTATCAAAAATATATCTATTTAAACCTGCCAACAATTTTTTAATAATAATTTTTATTTTAGCATATTTTTGGTACACAACATTTGAATTCTCACCTCCTCGGCATGTCACACAACTGGTGTGACTGTTTATGTTGCTTAATGCCTTGTTTAAGTATATACTTATTTATTATTTCTTTCAGAAGTTCCTCAAATACTAATTGTTTGAGTATATTATTTAATTGTTTAATATTTCGTTTTAGTTCATTTTAGTAGGATAAGTTAACTTGTCACTTAATAAATTCTTACCTCTGTTACCTAAACACAAAACGCCATTTCTCATTAACACGTGGTAGTAATGACATCACATTTTATTTTCCATGATACAAGGGAGCCAGCCCGCTTGTTTATTTTCATGCATAAAGAAGTTGTGAAATTTTTCTCGAGAAACAAGAAGATAGATTTTGTTTGAAGAACTAAGTGTGGTTATTGTGAACTCTCCCCTCCGTGAACTTTAATTTCAAGGATGTAAATCAATGTAAAAAAAAGTGAACATGTTTTCACATGTTTAACATGTGCAGATTCTAGCAATGAAGAAAATAAAAGTTCCTTGAAAAATGTATCCATTAGGCCTATATTAATGGAAATTCCTCATCTTCGGGACAGATCTTATCGATGTCATTATTTCTGAGGTGAAAATAAATGGAGCGGAAATGCATCAATATTAGGCGTTCTACCAAAATTATAAATTGCCAGTATATTTGCAAATTTACGAAATGCTATTTTTAACGCACATTTGAAGTAAAAGCATAACTAAAAATTAAGCCATACTTTAATTAAGAGAGCTTAATATTAGATTCCCACTTATCATTAAAATAGCTCATTGTTTGCTTAATTAACAAAATTACTACTTTGATATTAAATTGGCCTCGATTTTTAAAGATTAAAAGTATTTTTCTTTTATTTCCGTGAACAAGGCATTTTTTTAAATTTTTTTTTTACTTATGAGTAAAATAATAGGAACTTAGCTGGGCCATTGTTTATGGTTACTTTTAGTAGGTGACATTTTCATGTAAGAATGAAAAAAAAAAAAGACAAAAGGTTTCGAAATTGAAAAACATTTTCCTTCAAAAGTTATGCTTTCTAGAGAATGATTTCTAATAAAACTTGTTCTTACATGGGTCAAAGTATTTATATGGTTATCAAAAACACTCTAGGAAATGTGCAAAAAATTAGAACTGCATTTATGATATAGATTTCTACTCATTGAGGAAAACATTGTAAAATAACTT
Source organism: Uloborus diversus (assembly GCF_026930045.1). NCBI lineage: Eukaryota > Metazoa > Arthropoda > Arachnida > Araneae > Uloboridae > Uloborus > Uloborus diversus. The sequence continues at coordinate 125,705,013 of NC_072740.1, forward strand.
ACAAAGCTTGTTACCTATGCGTTTTTAAAACTACAAATTATACCTTTCCGAGCAAATGATGGGATAAATTAGATCGATACATTTTTGTTAAGTGTCTTGGATACTTGAATGAATTCAAACGACATGCTTTGCTCAGTGTCCAATAGAATGATTGATTTTTTTTCTAAACACAGAACGGAGTAAGTGCCCCCCATTTAAAAATAAACTTCACCAATGTTTTCAACTGAGTGGTTTATAGTTGAAGTGTACAATGCCAAGATTCGGTTTGCTGTTTTCAGCCAGTGAGACATATTTAGCGCGTTCGCGGTTAGCAAGAAAAGGATACGCCTTTTTTCATTACATGTGAAATTAGTAATAAATATTGTTGACCTTTACTCAACACACTGTCGGGCAAACTTGCAATTCACTGATATAAAAGTAACTATGGGACGATTTTCAGAGTCGCACAGACTTTTCTAATTTTACCGGAGTGAGATTTAGGGTCTAAAGTTGTATTGTGAAGAAACTGGAAGAGATGCCGCAATGGGAGCTCTTTAAGATGTTGAAAGGCAAATCGTCCAGTGGAGGGGTCTGCGAATTTTTTACTCGAGAACGCGAATAATTCCAGCCTTAATCCAGTGAATTGAAAATATTTTGAAATATCCGTAACACACAGACAACTTCTAATAAAATATTTTAACACCACGTGATTTCTTTATCATTTTCATCGCATGA
>NC_072740.1:125705749-125743080 GCF_026930045.1 Uloborus diversus
GTAATTTAGGGGTGACATGGGGAGATTGCCCCATCCCCTGACTTTGAAAAGGTAACTTTTTTTCATATAAATGGGCGTGGTTTTCATCGCTTTCCAAAAAAAAAACTTGCGTTGAGTATACTACTTTTACCCCCTTCCCTCCAGAAAAATTAGAACGGGTCGGGATAGAGGTAAGATAGAAAAGTATCGGAAGAAAATTTTACTAATTTTTCAGGGATTTTATTAACTTCACTCCAGGAAATAAAATAACTGCACGTTTTCAGTGATGTATACGCTGTTCAAAATAAGGACAACTCTGTCGTAGACTTTTTCTAGAAATAACACTGAAGAGTTAAAACAAGGTCGCTTATGACTTTCCTCTGAGAGGACGTTTGTTTGTCCTTTGTGCCAGGGATTTTGGGATTGTAAAAGGAATTATACAGGTTATTACCATGTGAAATTTCATCTCGTATAAGTGAAGTTCTGAAATAACACCAAGATTCACCATCAAATCTGTAGAAATTAATGAAATCCGTGACTTCTAAAACTCTTCATTTTATTCAGTTGACCTATCTCTCAAATTGAAGTTTTTTGAAAAATGATTCTATGAGATGACAAATGCTTTCAATTCTCAACATTCCTGTGGAGATTTTAAGAGACATTTCTATGGACATTATGGACTTCAACTCTTAGAGACATATCTTTTAATATTCATACGCGTAGAGTGATATCACTCAAACAAAAAGTGATGTAACGCGGTTAGATTTGGCGCGATTCTGATGAAGATGTGTGTTGTATGGAAGACGATGCTGTAGGAACTGATGTTTCTATTCGCTCGTTATGTGTTTTGTCCGTATAATTAAATGTGTATTTGTGTCAACATGGTCTTATCTTTGATTCCAAAGAACACCCCTAGACAATGAAAATCACTTTCATGTTTAAATGTTTGATTGAAAACCAAAAGGAACGGTTTCAGGCTAGTTATTTTACAGACGGTATTCAAGAAAATACTGAGCTGAAATATGTTTAAAAATATTGAGCACATAGCGAAATTTTTCATAATGTAGGAAGAAATAACAGATATTTTGATTATTCAGTGCAATATTGAACATAATCATAGTACTATGTGTATCGGACTAAGTCTGCAAAACTAGACTTCAGAAGAAGAGAAACCGAAGATTTCCATGGAGAGTGTCTTTGATGAATATTAATAGTTTTATACACATGTGAAGCTTTTGCTTTGGTCTCCTGTTTATTTTTTTAAATTGATTTTTAAGACCAGACTTTTTTATTCAGCAAAAAAAAAGGACGAAATAAAGAGAAAAATACAAGATTTCCTTAAGATAATGATTTCTTGCATAGGAACTTCACGAATTATTTTTATCACCATGTCATTAAACTTTTGTCATTAAACAGTTTAAAATAAAATCTGTCTTACTTGATTTACATTTTCATCACTCTAAACTCGACTTTTTGGTTATTGATTGCAGTAAGAGCATAAGTCCAACGTTTAATGTTAAATTTTAGGGACGAAATAAAACGTAATTCAAGGTGAAGTAATGATCCTACTTACAGCTTGATTTAGTCATAAAAAATCTTGTAAAATTTAAATTATTTTTGAATGAATTCAAAACTTTTTATTGAATCTTAAAAATGTCATTCGTTTGATTTATGCCCTTTCTGAAATAATCGATGAATTAATCCTACACTAGCAATACTGTAATTTCGACAAGACTTGTCGATAAGACTTCTATAAACACATGGTGTTTATAAAAGGACAACGATAATCATTTTCAAAGGAATGGCGTTTTTTCTCAAACCAACATCTTTTTGTCATCGAGTAGTATGTTTCAATGCACCATAAAACAAGGAAATGCATGAAGTTATTTTGTCTGCTTTTTTGATGGATATATTCCTATAAGAGAAGGTGGAAAACCTAAGTGGGTATTTTTCCAGGCTTTACAAGACAGCTAAAATCCTGATGATACGATAAATGTTTCGAGTACAAAGATCAACTTTTCGGTTTGTTAAATTTCTAATGAAAAAAGATTTATGCATCGATTTTTTTCTAAACGGCCTATAAACCTTCCCAGCACTAGACAACACAAACTAAACATTTCAACGAAACTGGTTCGGTAGTTTCTGTGTTTACCCCAGATACACACAATTGAAATTTGTGTTTTATTTAAGTAAAAATATGTACACTCTTAAACAATCTACTTTGATAACGAGTAACGTACGAAATAGTTGAAATTTATTATAACTTTAAAATTTGCTTATAACTTTGATTGTGTAATGCCATGAAAAAGCCTCATATTATTCATCTTGTGATATAAAAACGGCAGCGCAACGTATATACAAGTAGGGGAATGTGCGGCAAGGTGAAATAGTTAAGATGACTTAGCTTTTTCAAAATGAACAAACTAGAAACTTGTTCTTTCTTTATGTACTGTAATTTTCAAAACAATGTATTTAATAATATAACTTGCATTGAAGCATTGTTATTTGTAAGCAATAAATTTTTGAATTAAAAAAAAAAGTGGAAAATTTACTTTTTTATTTTTTAATTTTTTTTCTGGGGCAAAGTGAAAAATGAAGCTTTAATGAAATATTTTTAGTTTTATTGTAAATTTTTTTTTAAAATCAAATAAAAAAGTAAAGTATTAGCAAATAAAGGAATGGACAGATAAATGAAAAATAATAAAATAATAAATTAATTAAATAATGTATGAGGAAATATAAATGAGTGAACAAAATAGTAATAAATAAGAAAAACAGTGAATGAATGAATAAAAAAACAAATAAGCGAATTCTGAAATGGAAGGATGCAAATAAATCAGTGAGTGAATGCGTAAGTGATTTAGTAAATGATGGAATGAGTAAACTAAATGAATTATTCCACTCTGTGCCCCATCCACTTTGCCTAGCATGTACGTGAGTAATTGTACAAAATATATTACGTACAAATAAGCTTAATAATGACTAAAGTATTTTGCCGAATTTCAGTAGGTTTCAATTAATATTTAAAACGTTACATCATTTGATAATAACAATAATAATTTTTGACTTACAGCAAAATATTATAATTTTTGCATCAATTTTTGAAAACAGCTTGGATTATTATATGCTTTGATCCTCAGATGTAATTTATTCTTGACTGGAATATACTACATGTGTTACTACAGTCGAATCCCGACTTACGCGAGGGATGTGTTCCAAGACTCCTCGCATAAGTCGAAATTTCGCGTAGTGGAAAAGTGTTGTGGCATATGATTTTTTTTATTAACATACCCAATCATTTTAGACATTTAAACATCTTTTAAACCATTTTTGACCATTTGTTAACTATATATTACCGTTTCTTACATAAAGAGCTGAATTTTTACCGTATTTAAAGTTGCATTATTCAACACAAAATACTGTTACGATGCACAAAATCAATGTTTAATGGGAGAGAGATACATAAAAATAAAACAGTACGGAACGTACAGTATGTAGTAATAATAAAGCACTGCACTGTAATAGTACTGTACAGTAGATACAATAAGTTACATTTATAACTTAAAAATTGAAGATGATGATTTATCCGGCGCAATTTGATTGTCATTCTAATATATTTTTAAATACAGTAGCTTCGCAATTGCTTTTATAACATTTACATCTATGGTAATACCCCTCTGAGACCCCCTGGACTTATACAGATTGCCTTCTCTTGACTTTTAACTATACGTATGAAAGATTCACCCATCTACCTAATTGTCGAGCTACCTTCGACCCATTTTCTAGTTGTTCAAGCTTATCAAGAATCTTTACCTTTTCTTAAATTGTAGGAAACTTTTGGTTTTTGTTTCCATTTTCAAACTTCACATGAAACAGCGTGCCTAGGTGCCGCAATATTTCAACACCTTTCATATTTAGAATAAATAAATGAAAAATGAGGAGTGGTGATCGATACACATTAATAAAGCAATGTTGATAGTGCGGTATGTGGGAACTTGCGCAGTCAGTGATGCTGGAAAAGACGAAAGTACATTCACGAATTAGTGTTGAGTAGTCAATAACAAAACCAAAACTTAGCATCACAACTCCTTTCCAAATATTTTCCAGCTGAGAGCGAAAAATTCGCTTTAGCTCTGAAATTCGTTGCTCCGGAAAAACTCGCGTTATAGCCATTTCGCGTAAGTCGGATCGCGTTGCAGCGGGAGTCAACTGTACATAGTTAAAATATCACCAGATAGGTGGTGCTAAAAGCAGAGTAATTATTTCACTTGCCCCATAATCCCTTACATTTTACCGGAAAAAACTTTACGTATTGCTACAATGTCTTTTGTGAATTATCCGGGATAACAGTTAGCTACAAAATTTCTGTTGAGTAAGGTTTTTTAATTGTTTTCGAGTAAAATTGGCATACTTATGTCAAAAATGAAGTTTTATTCTTTTTCTTTGTGCTTTTATTACACCTCCCTTATATGAATGTGTTTACTTCCCGCGGGAGAGCGTGTGCTACAAGATGTACTGAATTCTTGTTAATTGACATAAACCTTTTTAAATTGAATTAAAGTGGTTCTTTCCAGTATAACTATAATGATAAATTTTCATTCACTTGAATTTCGAGGAATAAAATTTAACTTTAATAATTCACATTAACTCGAAAAGGAAAGTTCTTTGCATTGCATATTCATATGCAATACATGTAACAGTCGCTTGCAAAAAAAAAAAAAAAAAAAACCTACATTTTTTTCAATATTTTTTCCTAAATAAACTGTATTTAGTGAATTGGTTGCTTTGATACCAATATTGCTGAAAACATTGAAGAGACAGATTAAAACTCAGATCTGTTTTACACTCAGAGGCCATAATCCAGTCAAAAACAAATCAAAGATCTATCAAAACACTGTCCTCCAATGTGATAACTTATTAATATGAAGACAACTTTAAAAAAAGTTTAGCCTATAAAGAAATTAATTTTTTTTTAGTGAAGCAGCTCAGTGTGAGAGTAGATTATTATTTCCTAAAATTATTCGGTTTTAAGTGCGGAAATTATAATTAGAACACAAAGTTGCCTTTTTTTTTCATTATGTCCGTATTTGGTAAACTGTGGCTTCTCACTTCTGCCTGCGACGGTAGAAAATATTATTTTTCCTTAAATGCTTGTAACTGGTGAGAAAGTTTGCGAATCAAGCTTGAATAACTGTGAAAAACAATCTAATTATTGAAAAATGCCCTGACACGTACGCTTAGTCGCAAGCGAAATTTTCTTGGTAGTGAAGGGGCTATGGTAGAAAATATAGGCGAAAACTGCATTTTTGATAAAATCATGATATTTGGCATGCCTGTAGACAATGTCCTTAAAAACAATTTTAAAGGGGGACACATTTCAAAGACCCCCCCCCCCCCACAAAAAAGAACCCTGGTGGCCATTTTTGGTCAAAAATCCAAAACTACTTTTTATTTTTAGAAAAACAGCCACTAGATCTTTTCTGAGTTCTATTATGCTTACTAAAGTGTAAAAAACCATCAAAATCTCTCTTAACCTCCTATTTTTCATAATAATTTCAAAAACTTTTTATTATTTAAACGAAACTTTAACTAACAAAAGTCAAACATTTCTGGAGGGGTAGTTAGAGAAATTTTTATTATGTATCTTAAAGCACTGTTAAGGAAATCAATTCATTTATATAAGAACCCAATAATCCGAGCCCCAGAAATCCGAAACATTAGAAAATCCGAACATATATTTTAAAATTTACCGATAAAAACTGATTACAAAACTAAGAAAAAAACTAGAAATAAAAAAAACCATAAACAAAGCTAGTTATTTTTTTAAAACTTGAAACAAGCATTTTAATTGTTTTTTAAGAATAAATACAATACCTTAATTAGTTAAAACGACATCAATTTTCAACATCGGAAAAAAAAAGGAAACATCAAACACTTTTTCGCAATTTTTTGGAACTTTCAATCACATTCTGCAGTTTTATAAGTTATATTTGCACTAGCAAAATGAGAGGGGGGGGGGAGGCACGGATTTTTTGTTCATAGAACTATAAAATTTGTTATTAAAAGCATTAAAACAAAAAATTTTAAGTTTTTTTTCTCATTAGACAATTTGAAGCGTTTGTTCTGTTTTAAACGATGCAAGAGGAATAAATCATTAATTACTGCAATATAAAATTTAGTGCTATGCTCATAAAGTTAATAATATTGTTATTAATAAAATTGTTATTTATTGAAATATAACTCACTATTACAAAACTACAACTAAAACTACAACAAATCTGAGTAAGTGATACGTTCAATGATTATACAGAAAGCAATTTCAAACGTTTGAATTGACAAGTAATTTACACAGATACATAGTATTTTCCATTGCAGTATTTACGCATCGATTTGCAGATAAGCTCATTTTTGAAGCACTCACAAGTTATTTGAGAGCAGTTGTTTTTTACACTTGCATGATATAAATTCTTTCGAAGCACCTGAAACTGCAGGCAAACTCAAACAAGAACGTGCTTCTCATTAATTACTGTAAGCCACAATTATGAATTCAAGTTCAGGTTAAATTTTTAGGCATACTGCCCCACTGATATTTACCTTGATAAGCATTAAATAAGGGATTCAGCCGTGGGTGATAATTTAATTATTGATCTTTGTTTCCTGGTGGAAAAACATTTTCTAACTTCATTTACGGACGGAAGTTCCATGAAGACGAGTAGCAAAGATTCGTTAAGATATTTGAAATTTTTAATCAGATATGCTTTTTTTCAAAGGTTGGGATAGGTATAAAAATGCACCAATTGAGATACTCTTTCCCTTTTTTCCACATCGTCTCTGTTTCCTGACCTGCAAAGAAAGAGGTCGTGTCACATCCTGAGAATGAGTGGAAACCTCTTCGAGCAAGTCCTTTGTGCTGATCGAATTCGTGAGCAAAATCTTGGACTAGTGTAAGTCGAAAGTGTTCTTCAGCTACAAATTTAAGCCCCATCTTTTTTTCTCCCATGTTTGTACGGCTCATGAAAGTATGATATGCCTAAAAAGACAGCGGTGACCAACAGTTCTTACGCATTTGCTTCTGTATTCTCTTTCTGCAGCATCCAAAACATGTATCAAGATCCTACAATCAGCTTCCTCGTGATTTGATGGAGTTAGAGTTGTTGTATTCAATGAAAATCACCGTAGAATCATTAAGAGCAAAATAAGATGGTATAGGTAATGCAATCATGAAGAACAATTCTATCTTCTTATCTACATTCCGGATGAAACTGATCCAGTTCTTAGGAAGCAAACCATTTTCTTCAAAATGATACCTTTCTCGTATTCATGTTATATATCTCGCATCTGTATCCTAAATAGACTTCAGATACTCCAACAAAAAAATTTCGGTCCTAGCTCGTTTTATGTGAACGATGAAAGAACTATCATAGACAATAGCATCACAATGTATCTCTGCACTTATTCTAAAAAAAAATTGGCATTCATCATTTTTATCTTCAGCAATCGTTCTCAACTCTTTTTCGTCTTCTCTCGAGTAGTCTTCATCAGTAGGAATACTATTACTTAATTTATTGAGCAGGAATGTTAATGACTAAGCTTATTCCCGTTCAAAGAGCTCCATTTATTGAAATCGATGGAGGATGAGGTTGATTTTCATACAGGATAAATTCATACAGGTTTAATGGTGCGATATTGCAAATAATGAAAAGTTTTGAAAATGAATCTGTATTGAATTTTAATCTTTCCATTAAACAGACTTACTGGTTTTTCTATAAAAACGAAAGACTAAAAAGTTTTTTTTTCTACCCGTGAATGTTAAGTGAATTTTGAGTCACAATTCTTTTCTCTATGAATTAGTTGCAACTGTTTTTTTCCCAATTTGCCCAGTCTTCATGAGTTGCTCCACATATTCTTCGTCTACTGCTATATTCGTCTCTAATGAGAAAAATTCTTTCGATGTTTGTAAAAATGGATTTCCATGTTCAGATATTCCTCTCTACGGTGTGACTCTTCAAGACTTTTCTTGAAAACAGGCTTCGGAAACGTAACATTTCTTCATTGCGTATATACAGCGTTTCTTTAAATGAGTCGAGGTAACTTTTCAATGTGTATCTAAATCGATAACTTCAAGACCAACCAACATCCATCTTCGTAACGCAGTTTCAACTGTGATAGACCAATTATACCCCCATCTCCTAACACCACCGCACTGTTTTACTTGTAAGCATGTTTGAATCCAATTACAGAAAACACGTTCATTGTCTTTTCTACAACAAACATTCCTTCTTCGAAGGCTTTGTGTACGTCTGGAAGATTTGTGGGTTAAATAAGATCTTTTATGAAAACTGGTAACCATCGAGCATAGTTACTAAAAAGTATATGTACATCGTTTAGTATAGCGATAAAATGGGAAAAAACACAGAATCAACTCCTTCAAAGTTTCAGTAAGGATATTAGAGTCGATTGAAAGCTGTGATCTATTCAACATTACCATCAAAAGCTCCAGCTTTAATACGGTGCTCCAAAGTCTAAACATTAAGATGGTGCTTTCTTTCTCTGATTTTTAAGGTATAAAAACTTGTATGTCAAAAGTGTCTTCATTGCATTGATGTGAATCTTTTTGTAAGAAGTAGTTAGAGACATTATTATACACTTCAGGCATTTTTTTTCTCATAAAATGAGTAAAAGCTTACTACTGATTAATCGGGTAACGGAGAATTAACAACAACAATAGTAATAATAGTAACAAGACGAAAACATTTAAAATTCAAACTTTAAATTTCTTTCTATTAGAATTATGTTGTCTTGACATTAATTTCACCCATTTTCCTTCAAGTCCTTATTCTCTTATACCCTTTGGAAATACTTTCGATTATGCGTGCTCAGTCATAAAAAAACTAGGTGCATCATGGCCGGATAATTGGACAGTTCGGGCAATTAGAGTTCGGATAACTGCAACCCTACTTGGATATAACCCTTATTAAATGTATCTTGAAATTCAGAAACCAGTAATTATGTTACGAGGGGGGGGGAGGAATTCACGTGAGAGAATTTACAATTTAAAAATATCGTTTTTTTTTAAACCACTTTTTTGAATTACTTCTGAAATTAGACGTGTAATGCAGCTTTAAACTGTAAAAAATATAATTAGCATCTATGGAGTGATACAACAAATGATTTAAAAATTTATAATTTTTTTAAAACAAAAATCGCAATTTTTTGATATGGACCAAAAATGGCCGCCAGGGGGGGTTTTTTGAGGGGGGGGATTTTGGAATGTCTCCCCTTCCCAAAATATTTATATATACATTGTCTATTAACAAGCCAAGTTTCAAAATTTTATCACAGAATGCAGTTTTTTCCCCCGTAGCAGCGTAGTATTCGTTGAACAGCGATTGGATAGTTTTTCGAAACGTTACGTTTTAACCTTTTTTAATTCTTTTAACTTTTTAGTAACCTTTCGCTATTTTTAATATTGTGTAGTTTTAGCAAGAATAAATGTATTATTTAAGGATAAGCATTACTCGTCCTTATACCAGCTTCTAAAATTTCACATTTTAAAGCAAACTTCACTACTAAGGTAATCTCCTGAACTAAAAGCTACAGTTTTGAAAATTAATGATTAAGAAAAATTAAATACATGAATGAATCACGAAAATAAAACATAGCATGTACTACTAAATGTAAAAAACGCTGAAATAATTCAGCTAAACAGAAAATCATCAAAACAACCTCCTCTCACCTTCAACTCCTCAGAAATATGGATAGATCTTTTAAATTGTTTATCTTGTTTGGCGGGAAGCTTTTCAAAGTGAAGTGGTTCCTTGGGGAGCAAAAAGCTTCCCGCCAAACAAGATAAACAATTTAAAAGATCTATCCATATTTCTGAGGAGTTGAAGGTGAGAGGAGGTTCTAATGGAAGTAGCTGTGATGAAAAAGGAGAAGAGGGAGGATGATAGTTTGGCAGATACTTGGCGGGCAAACTAGATATCATAACTTTTTATGGCTGAGGGTTTTTGGGTTTAGGATGCAGGTTTTCTTTTTAGTGTGGAAATTTTAAAGGTTTTCTTGGCGGGGAAATTTTTACAACAGGGTTGTTTTGGATGAGATATCACATCTTTTTGCATTGATATTATTACTTTGTCTGTAATTTTAGAATTGAGAACTTCAAGTCAGAAAATTTTCAATTGAAACAACGCTGTTTTGTGTTTTTAAGGAACAATAATGACTAACCTAATTTTACGTCAAGTTATTTTCTGACAATTAAGACTATGTTCATTTTGCGAGAACTGGGCGGTTTAAATTTTATTGCAATCTTTGTATCCTCTCTGTTATAAAGAAAACTTCTTGGATAATAAAATACTATATTTTAAATTATATTGTTTTCGAGTATTTCACAACTTTGCAATAAATTCTATTATAGTTTCTTTATTTGACAGATTATTCAACATTTTCATGAAGGTTTCTTTAAATGTTTTACAGCTTGAGGGCTATTTTAATTTAGTTTTTCACTTTTTGTTTGTTTAATTACATTTTTTCTTAAATCGTGGATTATTTTACGTTTTATGGGATAATTTTAATTGTTTGGTGATTTAACTTTTTCTTGATAGACGTCTCTGTCTTGTTTTATACCTAGTTTTGTCTAAAAGTTCATTTAAAAAACGAAATTACACATGTTATCACGAAGCAAAAAAAAAAGAAAAACTAAGCCATTAAATATTTTAAATCTGAATGTGTCAGAAGATCTATACAACTTGACTCGATGTCAAATCGCGGATATCCCAAATTTGCCATAGCGAATGCGCATGTTGCGCGCGGACTAAGCTCATTTAAAGCCTTGCTTAATTTAATTGCAAAATTTTTTTCAGCTAACAAATTACTGCAAAGCACGGATATCGTATTTCATATATTTTCAATTCATTATATGTTGTTTGTGAAAAATTCATTAATTTAGAAAATAAGCAAACCAATAAAAAAAGTGCTATTTTTCGCTTTCAATTAAAAAGTTACATGTGCCGTATTCATGTGCGTACAGTTTCATATAATTTGCCACGTAAAATATTGTAATGGTTTAACTTCAGTTTCGTGCCGACATTTAAAATTTCTTCCCTCCATAAATATATCAAAACTGAAAAACAGGGGGAAGGATATTTCGTATTGGCAAAACTTGGGGGGGAGGACAGCATTCTAATCTCATTCATTAATTTGTTTCTCTGCTTAAGTATAAACAAACAACATAGAATCTGAAAACAGAAAGCTCAATGAGCTATGTCTGCGCGCATGCGCAGTGGCAAATTTGTGATATCCGCGATTTAACGTCTAGTTGCAACTGTTGGATATGTTTTAGTCTTGATTGAATTTCTTTTCCTAAGACAACTTTGGAATAACTGTTGGATCTGTTCTAACCTTGCAATTGCAGTCCGAGATGAACAAACCCTATGAGCTGAGAGTAAGTACATAAGAATTTAGGGAACATTAGTGATTTTCAAACTTCAATTACTTTGGCCCATGATGTCCCTGGGGGTTGAATTTTTGTATAGGTACACAATGGCCCCCCAAGAATATGTATACAAAAAATCATTACCATACTCCCCGGGGGGCTGTGATAGAACCCCGGGAAGGTACAATTTGGGGGGTTAAAACGTGGGGGGAAGGGGAGGGGGGTCAAATGGCACAAAAGGCACATCAGTAGGGCACAAGGAATGTGTGTGCGAAATTTCAGCTTGATTCCTTTTTTCGTCTGGGCTGTAGCCCTGTCAAAGAAAGCGAAAACTTTTCTGAACAGCGATTTTATAACTTTAATACCTCCTCTCCCTGATGGTCCAGGGGATTGTATTTTGGTTTACGACGTCAGGGGCCACTAGAGATTGCGTGTACCAAAAATCAACTCCGGGGGTCTTCATGGGGCTGAGATACAGAGGGGTGAAAAACCCAAAAAACCCGAACTTGTTCTGTCCTGTAATCTTGGTCTCGGTCGTTTTTATTCTCTTCCGTCTTTGGCGGTGGATTTGCTTCTGTTGGCTGCTGACGTTTGGTTTCCTTGGCGGGGTGGGACGCTCCCGCGTCCCGTAATTTATTTACAGTGTTTACATATTTATATATACCTTACTGATACATAATTAAAAAAAAATAATTGAAATTTTTATTTGTTTAAGTATTTCAATTTTGCAAATATTTTTTATTTTTATAGATTAGGTCAACTTACTTCCAAAACAAATTAGCATAATTGTTTAGTTTGTTACTTAACTATTGCTCAATTGTAATAATTTCATTGAAGGAAGTGTTGGATCATCATAAAAACCATATTTTAAATTAAAAGTCTGAAATGATTAATTTAATATTCTACTTTAATGTGGGTTAACTAGCCGATCTAAGAAATTTAAAACAAGTATAATACATTTCCCCAAATTAACTCACAAAAATGCATAAAATATACTGAGTACTTAGGTTGAATTACTAAATGGCGGCATTTTTATTTGTTTATTTTTTTCAAACATTTACACTCTACTTTGATGAACGGGACTTTTAAAATAAAATATGACATTTAAAAAGTATTTCGATCATGTAGTTTTTAATCTTTACGTTACACAAATCTGTGTCTCTGGTACGTCTGAAGTAACAAACTAATATATATGCAAGTAACTTAACCCGTAACAAGGAAGGTGCAGTCTCACAGACCGCTCAAAAGTTCATCCGATCACCCCTATTTTATTTTCAGTCCCATTGAATGGTTTCCCCCCAATATCTTTTTGTTTTGTGACCTTGAATAGCCCTTTTGCTTATCAGCATCTTTTGGCGAGTGCATCTGGTTTAAATTTCATTGCATTCTTTAGAAGCGGTCTATGAGTCCGCACCTCTTCTACAGTGTTACGATTTTTGGCAGTAGTAAACATGGCGAACCATTTAAATAGGGGTTCCTTTATCTTACCTGCGTTATGCAGAAGAAAGGCAAACTATTTTAGATGAAGTTGAGAGTTGTTTGATATGTTCACAAAAAATACGCAATGATGTTTTAGGGACAAGAAGGACAGAACTATTCCTGGAAATACGACGCGAAATACTTTTAAAGGACTGTCAAAATTTTCTTGTAACGTGATATAGTAAATTTTCTGATATTAAAATGTTCTGTATATATTAAACACTTAAAACAAAATCATTAATAAATAGATTAATTTTATTACGAGTAATAAATTATTTACTGAAGAATATGAATTTTCTTTAAAAATCTTAAGGCTCTAGTAAAATTTCCTCGGAAAAGGTATATTTTAATTCAGAATTCACAAATATTTTTTTCCTGTGCTAATAAAAGTACAAAGAACACTTAAGGGAAGTTGCAGGAATGTATCGTAATTACACGATTTTTAAAAAGTGTGAAAGTAGAGCGGTCTCGGAGACCTCACCTCCCCTGTTACGGGTTAAATATAAACATAAATTACCCATTTATGTCAAAAAATGTGTCCATAATATCAAACTGAAATTAAGATTTTCATATTTATCGCCCGTCTTTTGAATATAGTACAGTAAGCTCCTGATTACACTAGTCAACAAAAAAGAACTTTTTGTCTGCATCCTGGTTTTAAATAGTCAATTCCTACTAATTTTGGGTCAAGAAAACGAATATGGTAGTCGATTTTTCTTATTAGCTCTTGTTTTCAAGATAGATAAAAGCCCACCTGAGAAAGCAACCACACATTGATTTAAAGGTTATGTTAAAAAGGGGAAAAAATCCTGTGCAATAAATGTCATTAAATAGGTTCTCTTTTATTAAACAATGCTTATTTTTCGGAAAGCAGGGGTTGTCTTTACCTTATTGCTGTAAACGCTTCATTTTCGATTTCTTTTTGTACGTCAAAAAAGGACCATCTCATGTAATAGTTCAGCATCATTTGTTGAGCATTAGCTCAGCCCAATGACCCTGAATCTGCGTTGCATTGTAAAGATACGTTGGTGAAACTTTTCCTCATGCTCACAGCTTTAGTTTTTAACCAAAATATCCTGGAAGAAGTGAATAAAGTAGAGTTTTAGAGACATCATTCATCAATAGTCACAGAACTTCATTAAGGATTGTTTGACCAACTGTTTTTGGTAGAGCCTCTAGATAGATAGGCCGACGTACCAGCTTAAGTTTAGCCATTTTGAATCGGGTTTTTCATTGTTGCCCTGCTAGGGTTACCAGAGCAAAGTTCCGTGTTTCACCAAATTTGCGGTAAATAATCTTTTATTTAATAAACAATCCACGTGCAGCTAATAATTTCTCACAGTGAACAATCACCAAACGCGACAAGTTGCCAGAAAGGACAATCACTCAAACACGCGCAACGATCCAAAATGGCTAATCTTAAGCTGATGCGTCGGTTCGTATAAATAGGGGCTTTAGTTTTTAGTTCTTGGCTTCTCTACTACTTAGAAATACTTGTAATAAAACCTTAAAGGTTTCTTGGGTTTTTTTTTTCTCCCCTCACATTTGTTTTTCCTTTTTCAAAAACAGTGATTTTCAAAATTACGCGTTTTTGAAGGGTCGTTAACAGTTCTCTCCTTAACCTTAGCTTTAATATATTTGTATTTTCCACTTTAAGGTGTTGGAAAATTGTCTTTGTCACTTGTTTCACGAAGTACTCCATTATTCTCAGCAGAATTTGCATGGGTGTAAGCATAAATGGGTGAATCTACTAGATGCTGATTTTGTCATTTATCTTCCCAGAATTAAAATTTCTTGAAGTCTATTTCGGTTTCATGTAGTAAGATTTTCTATCCAACCGGGGGTCGATGTTTAGAAGGGGGTCCCAAGGGGGTGTTTCTATCTGCCAGGAAAAAAAGAGCATTAGTTAGAATTCAGTATCCTAATTGGCTATGTATCCTAAAACTAGAGCTAATCTGAACTTTTTATGGTGATTTTCGTGTTTGGCGACGTAAAATACTTCGGAAAAAGCTATTTTTGAGTCCGATGCAGTTTTGGTGTTGACAAGTGTTATCCGTGGAATAGGCTGGTACGGTAGCCATGCTTACCACAATCATACGATCAGCACAGATAACTACAGGTTTGGTGTGGAACATACCGTTTCGCGCTACTAGTAAACAATCTGGTATGGAGCAAGGCATAGGGCATATCGAACAACTAATGCCTTAAACATCCGCAAGGTGCATGTTTAATTAGACTCCTCCATTTTTTTTGTCACTATCACTGTTTTCGCTGTAAACGCTAATAAACTGCTAGCTAACCCTTGGAATCTGCGTATCTTTTTCGCGAACACACGTCCTTAACGAAGCAGGGGTTTGGGGACTCTCAAACCATGACTTTGTAGCAAACCAATTAGATTTTAAAAAATTGTAAAGCGGGCGAAGCTTACGTTTGTAGTGTTTGTTTTTACGTATATAAGAAAAAAAACAGTCCGAAACGTAAACTGGTAGCGAAGGTTTAACTAATTAGCTCTAAAATTAGTTAAAAAACATTAATGCATAATTTACAGTCTATGACACTCAGTAAGATTACAACTTTCATGTAGTAAAGGAATTTTTCACATAGGTGCAGTGGTTTCAGAGATTACCCGGAACATACAGGGTGTCAAGCGAAGTACTTCCTGATTTCAAAATTAAACCTCTCGAAACCAAAGGACGATATTGGAAAAAAAACTAACGTTTTACTTATTGTGAAACACATAAAAGTCATGTACAGAAACTTGGGAATTAGTAACAAAAATTGCCCACAGGTGACGATGCACGCTGTAACTGCTATAAAAAACCCCATAAATATTGCTGCGAAGGGTTCGGACGATAATTTCTAGCGTAAATGCAAGTACCCCTGAAAGGCAGTGGCGGATCATCGCATAGGCGCATGAGCCGCTAGCTGGGGCCTCCAGCTAAGCAGGGGGCCTCCGAGCCGCGATGTGTCACATACTCAAAGCCAAAAATTTTTTTTTGTTTTAGGATTTGCCATGGAAAATCATAGTTTTTTGTACAAAATGCTCAAAACTCATGGAAATTGACAGTTATTCATGGGTTTTAGGCGCGGGCTGATTGCTCCCAATAGGGCCGTGTCTATGGGGGCCCCTGGCTTTAGGTGCCTTTGTTTGGATTTTTTCCAGGAGAAAAAATTGTTTGTTTAAAGAATTTGCAACAGAAAGTTATAGTTTTGAGTGGGAAATACTCAAAACTCATGGCATCGCCCAGTTAATCATGGATTTTAGGCGCGGGCTGACTGCTCCCAATAGGGGAACCTGCCTCTAAAGGGGCCCCAGGCTTCAAGTGCGTTTATTTGGATCTTTCCAGGAGAAAAAAAAATGTTTTTTTTTAGAGGATTCGCAATAGAAAGTCATAATTTTGAGTGGAAAATGCTCAAAAGTCGTGGAATCGACAGTTATTAGTCATGGATTTTAGACGCGGGCTGACTGCTCCCAATAGGGCCCCCCTGCGTCTAAAGGGGCCCGATGCTTCAGGTGCCTTTTTTTTTTTTGGATTTTTTCCAGAAGAGAAAATTGGGACATTAGAAAAAAAAAAGTATGTATAAATTTCAAAATATATTTGTTTCTTTCCTCCGGAATGCTTCATCAAAACAAGCAGCAGATTTCGTGCTCCCCCTTGCCATCACTTTTTCTGAGATCGGAGAGTTCCCGCTTTTTTGTTCAAGGTCGTGTGTCCCCTAGAGAAAGTGGCGTGTTAGATAAGAAGTGACGAAAGGAAAGGCATTACTATGGCTCAAGTTCCACGCCAGGGGCGGACTGGCCCTAAACTTTTAATGTGGAAAAAAAAATTCATGCCGGCCCCATCCAAAAACGTTTGGCTGTAGTTTTCCAAACCTAAAAAGTTTCTAGTGTGTTTAAAAAAAAAAAAAAAAGGTTCCTCCCCCCCCCCAGCAGCCCTCACCTCTCTCCCCCCGCTGAAATACCTAGATTTTTTTTTTTTTTTTCAGAAATCCTTATTTAACTTTTCATTTCAAGCAAACTAGTGGGCAGATTGATTTAAACTAAGTATACAGCAAACGCCCATAATATACAGATGATATTTCAAGGATCTAACTTTCTCAAAAATATTTGCAAGCTTAAATTGCTCTACGCAATAAAAAAAAAACCACTGTGAAAACTGTGTGGCTTCTTTGAAAAGCCGCATTTAAGAGTATTTCGTTTATGTAAAAGTGAATAAAAATCTTATTTAAAACAAAACGTAATACATTTGAGGCAGTGAGAAGCAAAGGGGTGTAAGCAGACATTTTCAAGTTTTGAGTAAAATTCGTATAAAGATTACATCCTAGGTAGGCTTTCATTGAATTTTTTTCTAAATCATGCTGTACAGCGGCACCTACCAGGGCTGCTGGTACTATCTCTTGCCCCAAGACAGAGGAGGGGTCCACCTACCATTTGTACTGGTTATCTCCAAATTTTCAAATTTTCCTCTTGCATCCCTTGCTTCTCACTACCTCATATGGCCATGAGCGGTACTATTTACCCTTCAGAAAAAAATTCTTTTTTTTAAAGTCTTTTCTTAAAATTGTATTGTACGTATTCAAACTAATGAAAATTTTCATGTAAACCAAACGTAATATATCCGTTCAGAATGAATACATCACAGATCATGAGACAGTGAGAACTGATCGGAAATATCGGATAAGCCCGAATTAATCTACAAAAAAAAAAAAAGAATTTCGTCCGAAAAAGTCGCCATTTGTCTCAGTGAGAAAACTGATTTTCAAAGGTATCTCTCAAAATGTTATCTAGTGAGTGAAATTTATTTGTCAGGTTCTAAGAACTAAAGTGAAAATCATGGGATATACACTTGGGCTGGGGGGATTGCGGTCTCCTCCCAAGGCCCTTGGTTTTAACGTAGATTTATATTGCCAATAATTTTAATACGGTAGTTTATATGCATGTAAAGATGGTTATGACCAAACTCCCCTCCCCTCTCCACAGAAAGCAAGTTCTGGCAGTGCTTGTGCTTTATGGTATATGTGTGGCCTATGCTACATATTAACTTGCCTTTAATAATAATATTCCACTGACACAACGTTTTCAAGTAAGAACAATTTATTTATCAGCTTCCAAGATTTAAAGTGAAAACGAAGAAATGTATTGGGAAAAGCAATAAGATGTGCGTATTCTTTTTCGTAAGTAAATATGTTCAACTACAGTTTAACCTACGAAGATGTTCGACAAAGTGAAACTCAACCGCTTAAACCAAAAATATAACAATTTATACTTCTATTGTACGAGTTTACATGCTTGCTGAAAATAAATAATAATCGAGTAACAAAAGAAAGCACAACACAGAAATGGTCCGACTTAAACCTTTTTAATGACATAAATTAAACGAAATTAATGAAAACGAAATAATATTTGAAAAAAGTTACTCAAGAGTAATAAACTAAAAATGATAAAATTAATATTACTCTTCAAGAATCAGTGAAAATGTTTTCATACAAGGCCCTAATTTCGTCAAACTGAAAAATCTAATAATAACTTTGTAAATTTCAAATTAGTGCTAAATCTTATCATTTTATCCGGAAAAATTTTATCCGAAATTTGAAAGTATGCTATTTAACGAATTTCAACATTGCATTTATCAATTTGACACTGAATAATAACATTAAAATTGAAAAGTATATGATGATAAGATTTTTAAAAATGTACTTTTCGTACTAGTTGCAATATGGTAGTGCTACTAATAAATTAAAAACTAATAGTTTCTGGCAATACTGCATTTTAGATTCGGAAATTTTAGATTTGCTTTTAAGATTGTAACATTAAAAATATAAGTAAAAATAGATACATTATTTATGATTAAAATGTGCAAAAACACTTAAAGCAATTACACTTATCAATCTAGCTAAGAAAGAAAAATCTATAAACAAGCATTACAAATCAGTTAACAGGAAAAAAAACTTCAAAAATAAAGATTATTTGATGAAATATTATTAAATACTTAAAATATGGTTAAAGAACCTAATTTTTTTTTCTTCTATAACTCAGTGTATCCCTTTAAAAGATAGGGAAACAAAATTTTACAGTATTTAAGACATAATAATTACTTACATTTTTCAACATTCCTTTTTAATTTTATCAAAAAATTTCTTTCAAAGCATGTAACTTATATTTTTTTCCTTAAAAGTAATAGATTATGAATATCCGTTAAAGACTACTTGGTACTAAAGATAAAAATAAAAGAAATCGCGAGAAAAAAAAACACATTTCTACAACATTAATCTTTCTTACAAAAAAAAGTCTACTTTGTTGAGCAACAGCATCAATGGTATCCTCTGAATCTATTTGATTTAAAATGTCCTTCTCTAAAGACATCAACATGAGAGCTTCTAAATTTTCTTGAGAAAGGGTTAAACAAAAAATCATGAGTGTGAAAAAGAAATGAATTAAGTTCAGGAGGGCCATGCACATCCTCATATCTTGGACAAGCATACGAATTGTACTCAGGGCAGGTTCTGAATACCGGAACAAACCCTTCTCACTCTCTCTCTTTTTTTTTTCTTCAAGTTTAAACTGCACAAGTTTATTATTCTTCCAAATCCTAAATTTCATACCAAAAAAAAGGGGGGGGGGGAGAGAGAAAAATGTTCTGCTGTCTTTGAGAAGTATATTAATAATCTTAGTTTATTATCTCCCTTCAAAAATTAATTACTCTTGAAAAAAAGACATAAAAAATGTGTGTAACAATAATTGGATAAAATTGGTACAGTATTTAGGCTTTAAATTAAAATTAAGTACAGTAAAACCTGTAGAGTTGACCACCCTTGTAAGTTGACCACCTGTCTATGTTGACCTCTTTTGTCAGGAACGGAATTAGTCCTATCTTATATAATGAAGGAAAATTTCTGTAACTTGACCACCTGTCTATCTTGACTACTAATGTACGCCAAATTTGGTTTGGAGCATTGTAAAAAAAAACCTTTAAGTTTATCACTTGGTTTTTTTTTTACTTTCTTCAGTAAATTATTTTATTTTATTATTCATTAATTTATTATTATTGTATAATTATTTGATAGCTTTCTAAGAATGTTTTTAATGCTTTGATGACGGACTAGAAATTTACTAACTAAACAGCAGCATAAAGCTTATGCTGCTCTTTATTCTCCAAACTTGTTTTCATTTGTTGTTCTATTTGAGATAGTTTTTTGTACTTTGTTCAATAAAAATGGGAAGTACAAAGTAGAAAAGTACAAAGCGTTTTCTTTCAGTTGCAATAGGTTGTGGCAATTCTGGAATTGCGCTAAGGCCCGGATCTGTACATTTTGGGCCCTCTGCAACAAAATGGGTAGGGCATCTCCCTAGTGGCCCAGTGTCTATTTGTAAAGTTAATAAGTCTCAATGCTAGTTTTTTTCCTTCAATTTCTAGGGCCGTCAGCCCCCTAGAGGAAGTGAGCCCCCCCCCCCGCACTGCGGGTACGCAGATATGGGCTTGCTAAAGAGCCCTTCTGGCTTATTTCGAGTGTAAGGGATTAAGATATAGGACATTTTAATTTTGCCTTTATGAACTGAGAGAGTCGAGCTTGTTGCTCTTTGGGCTGTAAGTGTTACATAAAAAGGCTTCAAAAAGAAAGTTTTGAATTTGAAATTAATAAGAAGTATGAAATATTAAAATGAATTCAAAAAGGAGAAAGCCAGAGAAAATTAGCTGGCACATATGGAATTTCTAAAACTACGGCGTCTAATATAGTTTAAAACAAGGAAAAAATAATAAAACTATTTGAATAGTATTTTTAATTATGGTTTCACTTTCAATAATGTTAAACAATGAAAGTCAGTTGAACAGAAAGAGTAATAAGGGTGAATTCCTCGAAAAATGAATACACGGTGCGAGAAATGACAAAAAATATTTCAAAAAATCATTACTGCCCTTTATAAGTTGACCACCAAAGTACTGCACCGCGAGTGGTCAACTTACACAGGTTTCACTGTATGAAAAAATACCTAATATCGATTTTACATTCCTCTAAAATTTGCTTTTTTCAAGGAAAAAGGTAAGGGGGCGACGGATAAAAAAATGTTGGAAATCACTGTTTTAAATATTTATACTGTTTGTTCTTTTATAAATTTTATCTTTGCTAAACGAAAATAGATGAATTGGACGGTGTTATACAAAAATGAGTTATCCAACAAAAATTTTCAAAAAAATAATGAGTTATTCACATAGCTTGGCAGATAAACTGATACACTACGGGGATACAAAGACGATTTCTATTAATATGCCATCTATGAAGATCAGTTTAGAACTCAATTTACTCAAAAGTACTGCTTGGTGGGTTGACCCATTTTTGTGTAACACCGTCAATTTGTTATAATTATAACTGACAGTTCAAGTTCTTATTATTTAAAGTGCTGATGACAAAAAAAAAAATTAAAAAACACATGATGATTAAAAATATTAAACTTACCTAAAAAAAAATTCTTGTCACCCTTGAATTTAAAACACATGCAATCCCATTGAGCAGTCAACACGGTGTATAACAAATGACTCGTTTTTTTCCTCGGAGACAAAATTGTGGAGTTCTCACAATTATCTAATTGGTTGAGAAAGTCGTGGATCTATCTATTGCAAAGTGCTGGGAAACAGAAGAAAAAAAAACGAAGGATGAAAAGGAAAAAAAAAAAAAAAGCTTTTTAGCAGACGTTTTGCTCCTATTCATTCTATTCTTAGGATGGCGCCTTTCTCTTATTTCATTTGAAAAAGGTTCAATGTAATCTTTTCCCAGACAGTCTCGGATCAGATCGTCTCAGATGGCCACAAAAAAAGATCCCCACCCCCAATAAAACTCCTTACCAGAATTCCAGGAAACATCAATCCCGAACAGATACGAGAGACACCCATGGACCCTGAAGGCTTCGCTTCGGACGAAGACCACCCAACAAAGACATTGTCCCCTACGTAACAAGATACGGTAATAGTTAGGTAAGAACAGAGTAACGTCCTGAGAGTGACCGTTGGAAAAGGAGCGGCCGTTCTCCTCTCCCTCCGCCCCCCCCACCCAAAAAGAGCTTTTCTGGCTGCAGCCCTCGACACAAGAACGGCCGGCCTAGATGAAAACTTTTTTTTTTAAATAAAATTGAGAAAAACGGCACGTACACATTGAATGCACAGAAAACGGCCCGAGTTAAGGACGGCCCATGTGGAATTTTCCACATCTCACACGTGGCCAGTCCGCCCCTGTTCCACGCTAAATGGAATCACAAAGAGGGGAGTTGACCTTGGGAAAATGACCGGGAGCACCGTTCTTCTGCCCTGTACATTCCAATCCGATTCAGTAGTGCAATGTTATCTTGTCTTGCAACAGTGGTCAGAATCTTGCTAGTTTAATGAAAGAAAAAATACCTTCTAACTAATAATACAGTCCTGGAATTTAGGTGATCAATGAAACTTTTTCTCCAATGCCTTAACTTACTTTTTAGTCCTAAATTTAAAAACGAAATTGTCTCTCAAAAGAGTCGAAAAAGAAGGGAAATGTGGGGCAAAGTGAAAAAAAATGGTTAAGATCACTTACTTTTTTCCAATATAAACAAATTGGAATTTTGTTCTAAAATATACGGCTCATAAAGTAGGAGCAATATATATATATATATATATAAAAACGCTTAAACATTATTTTTAGTTTTTGGCTATAACTTTGTACATCCGAAGAACGTGGAAAATTTTCACTTTCTTTCTCTATGGGTTTGCACCATATGAAAAAAAAAAGAAATTTTTTCGAATGAAATTTTTTTATTTGATTAAAAGATATCGTTGATCAAATGAATGAGTAAATAAAAGAATGAATGAATAAATAAAAGGAAAAGGAAAAAATAAACAAATAAAAAATAAATTAATCAATTAATATACGAGAAAAATTAAAGGATGAGGATACGAGTGAATAAAATAGTGAATGAATATGAAAATAAATGAATGAATCAATAAAAAAGGAATTATTAAATGAAAGAATGTAAATGAGAGAAATAATTAATAAACAAATGCGCAAGTGATTTTATAAAGTATTAAACAAGTAAATGAAATGAGCTATTTCACTTGGCCCAGCATGCACTTGAATAACTGTACAAATTATTTGAAACAACAAATAAGCTTAATATTAAACATATAAATACTTCGCCGGATATTAGTTAATCTCAATTAATATTTAAAACGTTAATAACAGGAACTTTATCCTCTAGTAATAACAAAAATAATTTTTGACTTGCAGCAAAATATTACAACATATAATATATTTTTGATATTTATTCGTAATTACAACAGTGGCGCAACCAGAGGGGGGAGTGAGATCACAGCCTTTCCCTCAGATTGCCGAGTTGAAAATTTTTTTTAAACTATTCTTTATTATTGAAGCAAAGAAAAGAACACGTCTTGGGAAAACACAGTGATTGTTAAAAAAATAATAATAATAATGATAGGAATTTTTAAAAATTTCTCTTTAAAAGAAATCTTTGAATTAAAAATAATTCAACAGTATAGCTTACTGTTCTTATTGCCCCCTCCCATCTTATTTCGTTCTTATCTTCTGTTTTTAAGTTTAAAATTGCCACTTCTCTAAAGCCCCCTCCCCCCCCCCCCACACACCGAAATCATTATGGAAAGAAGAGCAAGCATCTGAAATTCCGTTTTCGAAGATCTTCAATTTTACCAAAGTGCGAGGGGAAAGCCTCCAAACACCTAAAACCATCGAAAATCGCTTAAAACTGCGTTTTTGGAACTTTAATTTCGAAAAATTACTTTCCCTAATGTTACAAAATATGGTCTTAATAATTGCGTTTTTAAGACTTTAATTTCAGAAATTATTCGAGCAATGGTCCCTGAACCACCTTCCTCTAATATCATTTAAAAAAAAAAAAAAAAAAAAAAAAACCTAGAATCTGTTTTCTGTATAAAATTGTTTATCCCTTAACACTTGTCTACAATTGCGTTTTTGAAACTTCAGTTTCGGAAATTGGAAAGGTGGGAGGAGTAATTGATTTTGATCTACTTAAAAAAAAAACTCAATTAAAGGCAGTCCCTGGGCCCTATCCCTTACCCTAACGTTAATAAATACAGTGGCTCCCAAAAGTGTTCGTACACTTTGAAATTTTTTAGTAAAACCAAAATAACTCGAAACTGAATTCGAATATGAAGTCCAATATTTTTTTCACATCATTCCTATATCATTCTAAATACAACCTATTGGTTTTTTCAAAATATTGACGGATCTTCTTTTTGAAATGGGTCAGAAAACGAAGATACAGAGAAATAACACTCCACAAAAGTCATCGTACACTCAAATATTTTCGAATAAATTCATGATTAAAATTATCATATGCCGTTTTATTAATATTTTTGTATTGTGTTGACCCTTTTAAGTCATTTGGCTTAAATTTTTTGTTTATTTATTCCTTAATATTGTGCTTATTAGTGTAAAATGGCTGGTATTCGTAAAAAACCGCAAACACCATTCAAAATTTGAATTTTTTCCCCCACAGTAGTGGTAAATTGGTTTGAAATGTCTCTAAATTAGTTAATTTATTTGTTTGTATAGTAAAGTGCTTGATAAAATGCTTCAAAGAAAGGAATCGGACCGAAAACAAGGTAAGAAAAGGTCAACCGGCAAAGTTGACAAAACGTGATCGGAGATTTAAAGTTAAAAAAATTATGAAAAATACACATTTGAGTGCTGTAAACGTTTCTGCCGATGTAAATGAAACATATAACATTTAATTTTCACCTGAAATTGCTCGCCAAGTTCTCTGATCAGCTGCATTAAATGGGACCTCTTCCCGCAGAAATTTTCTTGGTCGTGCGAAAAACAGAAAGCTTACGCTTTTCGTCGCAAAATCAATTATAAATAAGTTAAAAACGTTTTAGAATCACGTCTTACTTACAGATTAAAATTAATTTAACATTTTTGGTTAAATTGTTGTATAACTGCAAGTAGAAGAAAAAATTAGGCACTTAATCTTAAGAACTTATTTGGATCAGTTAATCAGGACGGTGGAGGTGCTCCAGTGTGAGGATGCATATCAGCATCAGGATTTGGTAGTTTGTAATTTTTTGATGAAATAATGAATCATGCTGTTCCTTTAAATATTTTAAAAACCAATTTTGAACTCTTAGCCAAAAATTTGGTTATTGGAAACATCTTTGTTTTTTATCAAGATAACGATAAGAAGCACACGGTTTTCAACATTTGCGTCTAGTGTCACGAAAATTGTCCTAAAGTTTCGAAAATACCCCCTAAATCTCCAGGTTTTAACTTAATGTAACGTATTTAAAGTTATCTGGAGGCTAGATTACGAAAATAGGGCTTTAAAACGAAAATAGAGCTAGAAACAGCAAGACTCGAACTGTGGTAGAACACTTACTCAGAAATTACGCAAAAAAAGAAAGAAAAAGAATGAAATCTTTTCCCAGACGTTTAAAAGGTGTTATGAATATTGTATGATATTCTACTAATTAACAACTTAATCAAAAGTTAGATTATTCAATAATATATAGACATTTTAGAAAGTGTACGAAGACTTTTGTGAGATAAAATTTCCCACACTTTTTGGTTTTTGATTTTTAAAAAATTAAGTTTTAATATTTTTTAAAAACTTTTCATGTAGTTTTGTTAAAAATTGATCAAAGATCTTATAATTAAATACCTATATCGAAATATTAATTCTAACCAATTGATTGGGGCCTATTTCGTTGAAAGTCGCAGCTGTACGAAGACTTTTGGGAGCCACTGTATGGCCTATAATCGCGTTTTTAAGGCAACAACTTTCCGCTGAGACCCCTGCTCCTTTTGCCCCTTTATGCTGATGTTAGCATCAGCAAAGAAAGACTAAAATTGCGTTTTTGAAACTTCAGTTTCGAAAATTGGGAAGGTGGGAGGAGTAATTCCCTACTAGCAAAATTTCTTGCATCAACCTTGACAGATCTTGATATTATACTGACGGCGTCAATATTGACGTGTTTCATGCTGCATAAAGCTTGCATAAAGATTAAAAAGCAATATTACAATAACAACACGTATGCAACACTGCATTCATCTTAAAATATCAATACTGATATTACCTTACAATAACAACATTGCATACATGTTGACGCCGTCAAGATGATATTGATTTCATGCTGTCGCCGTCAAGGTAATTAGTACACAATAGAACAGGTGGACCTTCGTTGATACTTGCGCATGCGCACAGTTCTTTCTACCCAGCGTCCCTCCGCATTGCTGGCACATTTTCCTCCTTCGACCTACGATTCAGTCGGTTTAGAGGAGCTGCACGTGGCGTTGGCGTTGCGTTCTTTAGGCTTCGTTAAGTTGTTTGCTTAGTTATTAGTGTGGAATAGTATTGTTTTAGGAATAACTTATGAATGACTGATAACTGCATTTGTTTATTAATATAGTACTAAACAAGTCATATCGCAGACGATGTGCGATCAATGTTAGAAATGGCCGAAAATAACGTTTTTCGTCCCTAGACTTAGAAACAAAGGACATGAAGCCCACAATTTCGTATTATCACTTCAATCTCATGAGTAAGATTAATTTTATTCAATGGTTATTTATGTTATTCTTTAAGATAAATTTATGTGTTTTGTCAATGGGATATTTTCAATGCTGACATCCATTTGGAAATGTACTTTATTGTATTTATTTACTTATTTATTATTTTTCTTTCTTTACTCCTAAATGTGTTATAAAAACTTTCGCTATTATTCCTAACTAGGCATTTTATGTCTTTATAATACAATTAGAAGCATGAATTTAAAAAATAAGTCAAGTGTTACGCAAAACGAAGAAACTTTCATTTTTTAAATTGAATTGCAAGTACTATTAATACCTTTATATGAATTTCCGATCAGATGTCAGCTTTAAGAAAATATTCTTAGGCTAAAAAACTATCTTGAAGAATAACAGAAATAATTAAAGAATGAAATTTAATTCTCGAGTTTAAAGTGAAAATAATACAAATAAATAAATAGATAAAACACCTTGCAAACGTGCTGATTTCATACTGTCATGTCAATGTATCCTGATATTTTCCTGTCATATCAATACATATGCAATATTACAAAAGCAAGATCATCTTGCCTAGACCTTGATTTCATGCTGTCATGACAACATCTTGATATTATCCTGTCATATCAATACGTATGCAAGATTACAAAAGCAAGATCATCTTGCCTAGACCTTGATTTCATGCTGTCATGACAACATCTTGATATTATCCTGTCATATCAATACGTATGCAATATTACAAAAGCAGCCTACCTTGATATTTTCCTGATATTATGCTGCATACACCTTGTCAGTCAATATTGTGGCAGCCTGCTGACAGCATAAATGGAGTAACATAACAACATTGAGGCAGCATTAATGCAAGATGATTTTTCTTGCATGTCAACCTTTATGCAATACTGAGGCAAGATATTTTGCTTACTGGGATTGATTTCGATCTATTTTTTTTAATCGATTAGAGGCAGTCCCTGAGCTCTATCCCTTACCCTAATGTTAATAAATATGGCCTATAATCGCGTTTTTAAGGCAACAACTTTCTGCTGAGACCCCTGCACCTTTTGCCCCCTAACATCAGCAAAGAAAGACTAAAATTGCGTTTTTAAAACTACAAAGTTTAAAAATTTTCCCGGGGATAACCCCGGACCCCCCTTTTCTTATCTCCCCTATCCGATTACAGGTTCTCTCTCTCTTTTTGCCAAGTACCCCCCCCCCCCTCGAAAAAAAAAAGAAAATAAAAATAAACACTTCTCTGGTTGCGCCACTGAATTACGCGCATTGGAAAACTGGGTAATGCTGGAATTTTGCTAGATGCCAGAAATCGGGGATCTCACCCCCTGCACTAACTAAATTACAAAAAAATAAAAAAGACAAAATTTTTAACTAAAATTTTATTTTTTGTTTTGTCGGAAATGTCGTTTTTCTCCTTTTAGATAAGGATGTAACCACCTCCCCCCCCTCCCAAGCTTGTTGATTCAAAAATAAAAAAAGTTATGATTTTCTGCATCGTTAATATTAGTAAACTATATAATTTTTGCTGTGTCAATTAGAGGGCCTTTGGATCAGGTTGCGCCTGGGGCCTCAAAATCGTATGATCCGCCACTGCTGAAAGGTTTGGCATTGTAATAATACTGCTGAAACACCCAACCTCTTCGCGCAACACTATTTGTGGAGACATATTGCAATTACAGCGTACAGCGGCATCTGCTGGCATTTTGTGTTACTAATTTCCAATTTTCTGTACATGATTGTTCATGAGTTTCACAAAAACGTACCGTTTATTTTATTCCAATATCGTCCTTTGCTTTCGAGTCATTTAATTTTGTGATCAGGGAGTCCTTCCCTGGACACTCTGTACAAACATAAAATACAAAATCCGCTTTCTCTTTACAATATTTACCGGGTGGTCCAAAAGTCAGGACCAACTTTAAAAATGAATAATTTTCGAAAACGAATAAAGATAAATGGATGCGAATTGTACTAAACAAATGGAAAGGAAGCCAGGTTTTAAATTGCCCAGCTCTCAATATGTTGTTTCGTTGGGATATTGCCCAACAAAACAAAAATTATTCTGTTGGCGACCAACAGATGGCGATGTCGGATTTTTGATCTAGGGTCACGCAAAGCAGCAAATATAAAAAGGAGCAAAGGCAGCAGGTAATGGTAGTCGAAGCTAATGCGCATCGAAATGCTCTCCATAATAGAAAAAGCCCGTTTAGTTAAACTGTATTACACGAACGATTGAAAAATAAAAGCTATATCGCCATCTGTTGTTCGAAATCAGAACTATTTGTGAGGTTACCGCACAAAACTTGACATATTTTCGATTCCTTCAGTGCAAACCGAATCTTTTTACCTTTATTTGTTTTCGAGT
This sequence comes from Uloborus diversus, assembly GCF_026930045.1. Taxonomy (NCBI): domain Eukaryota; kingdom Metazoa; phylum Arthropoda; class Arachnida; order Araneae; family Uloboridae; genus Uloborus; species Uloborus diversus. Next base: position 125,734,552 of record NC_072740.1, read on the forward strand.
TTTTCATTTATAAAGTTAGTCCGGACTTTTCGATCACCCTGTACATGAGGATTAGTAATGTAATTATCATTTTATCCATTATTGTTTACTTTCTTTAACAACAGTTTTGTTATTTGTTTCTACTGTTTCAAAAAAAATTGTCCATTTTGAAAAAAGGAAGTTTTATTGTTTCATTTTTATTATTATGCACTATCACTGTGGGTGTTGTTGTTTAAAGTTTGCTTTCTATTCCTTCAAAGAAATCTCTGTTTCATTGAATAATTGACTGTAGATTTTTTTTTTTTTTTTTTGAACTTGTTCAGAACAAGTTTTTTCACTATAAATAAAGAACATATGCATCTGCTTCAATTTTCTTTTCATATTTCTGGTACATCTAACAATAATTTTACACTGCAAAAAAACCTGCTTTTATAGGTATATTAATCAATTTCAGATAACACAGGACATTTCAAACCATTATTATAGCATTTAAAAGAAAATAACTCCAGTAGTTACCGTTGCAACTAACGGAGATATTAAACATTCCACACTTTTTTTTGTCTTAAGTTTAACCTTAAAAAAATTTAAGCACCGCGATTGGATAGACATCCGTTTGTTACACAATAAAAGAGGCTCAATTTAATGCTTTTTAAATTTAAAAAATAAATGAAGTTTTGTGTGATCACTCTAAAAATGGCAAGTATTGAAAACTTTAACTTCCAAATTGAATTTCTTAGGATGTTAGGATGTTTACAATAAAGTACGGAGTGAAAATTTCTGGCGGTTTCAATGAATTTGAAAATTTTACAGGGTAATTAGTAGCGTCATGTGTATTAACCACAGTATTAATCGAAATATAGGCCTTTTCTTCGCCCTAATTTGACATGAACAGGATATCGTTGATAGTTGCTGCTCGATTGTTCTTAAGAGTAAGTTTCACGAACGATAGCATTCAAACAATATCAAAATATAAAATTTCAATTCAGTTAAGTGAGCAAATCAAAATGCTTACCTTCTTTATCTTCTTTATGCCATACGTCGTGTCGGTTCTTTCTTACGTCAATAGGTGAGTTAATTCTATACTGAAAACTTAGACTCATAATAAATCAGAGGCCTGAAAAAAGGACTAGACAAAACTTCTATTAACTACACTATATTACTATTTTACATTTATGTAAAATATTAAGAATATTAGAAAATTCGACAAACAATCTAGGAGATTCCACCGCACAGCTCGCGGTTCGAAGCATCACTTGAATCTGTTATAAGTTCGGATGGAAAAGTTCTAAGAGGTCAAACTCAAGTGGATCTCTGAGGAAAAAGGGGGAGAGAAGATCGAGTGTTCGTCACAGTAAGTATGGCACGCTCACATAACCATTGAATAGGCCTGTCATGTATATGAATACTGTCTGGATAAACTTTAGACAGTAATTCTTAAATCGTAGTAACTAAGCAGTCAAACTTAAATGGAAATATAAATCCTGCTGCTATTAACTCACAAAGTCCGACATCAGTAGAATTTTTTTATCATATCAGCAAAATACTCGTCAGGTGTTAAGTAGTTATCACCATTCCTGTCGTGGATCGTAATTGAAAACTCTCTCCAGTCATAATCCACATATGACAATTTCTGAACGCACCTCCATCGCTCTATCTTGTGTCCCGTACATTAAATAAGAGAGAGCAATCAACAAACATGCACTGTCACCCACAATAGGGACGACAGTACATTCTTCAACTTCTCCATTAACGTTCAGAAATTCTTTAGCCAATTTAAAAAAGTCGAACCGTCAAAACCTATACTTAAACCAAACGAAAACAAAACAAATGCCAAATACAAAGCAGAGTCTATAACCAAAACTACTAAACCGAAACAAAGCAAATGCAATCCAAAATATGCCTAAAAGCTTTTAATGAGTTAAAATTTTATTTGTTGCCATTTTCAAATCGCTAATAAATAAAACTTGAGTAACTAATTCAAGCAAGGCTTTCACTTTGATTTTCAATTCGCCCTTTGACTGTTTTTGCATGGGTGTTTCGGTAAACAAACTTTCATCCCCTATTTTATCCCCTTGGGGGTAGAATTTGTCAAAATCCTTTTTTAGCGAAAAACCACGTTATAACATCTACCTACATGCCAAATTTCAGCCCGATCCGTCCAGTGGTTTAGGCTATGCGTTGATAGATCACTATGTCAGTCAGTCACCTTTGAGTTTTATATATTTAGATTTCCCTTCCTTTTGGTAATTCCATCTTTTTAATATGAAACGTTCTTCCAAAAATAAAATTTCACCCCACCGCCTGCACTACCTAAAATGGTTATGAATGAAGGAAGTTGTTTATCCGTTGTCTTCATCTATTCCACAATTTATCGGTCTTAAGTAGGGATTCCAATCTCGAAATCCCGATTCCGAATCCCGCATGATTTTTTTGCGGGATCGAGAGCCAAACTCCGCGAGATTTTCAAGCCCGCCAATTGTATTTACGCAAATGTTTTCCAACTTTTGCCGCGCATAAAATGACTATTTTCACAAGTATCATCTGAAGTTTGACGCACCTTCCTTTTATATCTGTATGAAGAGCAACAAAAACTTTGTGTCTCATATAATGAACGGTGGATGTAAGAACACAATTAAAATTGAGTTTATTTTTCCAAGATTGAATTGGTTTTCTCATTCGAGGATTCAGTTTTCATACGTTCAGCGGTTGAGAAAATGCGTATAATTTTAAAACATTTTCGTAAACCATCACTACAATTTAAAATCCAGAAAATTACGCTTCAGAAACAAATAAGAAAAGTGGATTACAGATTGCAAAACCCGCTAAGGTAGCCCCTCAATGCAATAATGGAGAACTTCTGTAAATTTAAGGAATGTACTCAAAACCATTAACTTAAAAAGTGCACAATATTTTTCTCCAAAGAAGAAATCAATATAAAATCTGCCATTATTTATATGTTCGGTACGTCTCTAAAAGAAGCGATATAAACTTGGATGAAACACAGAATGATTCGCATGACAGTGCAGTAAATTAAGCTGCTCAAGTTTTTGATTGTCTCTTTCAAGTGAGAGGTAAAATTTGATTGTCTCTTTCAAGTGAGAGGTAAAATTAGCGAAATTATCCAAATACTTTCACTGAGCCTACGACTTGGTGAAACCAAGTTACACTCACCCCTTACTGTAATGAACCAAATGCACTGATTCAATGTTCAACGTTTATGAAGCAACAAGGGTCTTCTCAATATAATGCAAAGGGAGGAGGGGATTAAAAATGGTGATAAAAGGGGAAAAAACCGTTTACAAGGGAAAAAATGTGAAAAATCACCAATGGGGAGGGGAGGAAAAATTAGGAAAAAAAGGAGTGACATCATTTTTGTATTAAAAAAGGCTTGCTAATTCAAAAAGGGGAGGGGATCAAAAATGGTGATAAAAGGGAAAAACCGTTTACACGGGAAAAAATGAGAAAAACTCCAATGGGGAGGGGAGGGGAAATTAGGAAAAAAAGGAGTGGGATCATTTTCGCATTAAATAGGTTTGCTAAATCAGAAAGGGAAGGGGATCAAAAATGGTGATTAAAGGGGAAAACCGTTTACACAGGAAAAAATGAGAAAAAACTCCAATGGGGAGGGGAGGAAAAAAAGGAGTGACATCATTTTCGCATTAAAAAAGGTTTGCTAAGTCACAAAGGGGAGGGGATCGAAAATAGTGATAAAAGGTAAACACCGTTTACACGGGAAAAAATGAGAAAAAACTCCAATGGGGAGGGGAGGAAAAAAAGGAGTGACTTCATTTTCGCATTAAAAAAGGTTTGCTAAGTCACAAAGGGGAGGGGATGAAAAATGGTAATAAAAGGGAATAACCGTTTACACGGGAAAAAATGAGAAAAATCTCCATTGGGGAGGGGAGGAAAAAATGGAGTGACTTCATTTTCGCATTAAAAAAGGTTTGCTAAAATGGGAGGGGATCAAAAATGGTGATAAACGGGGGAAAACCGTTTACACGGGAAAAATGAGAAAAAACTCCAATAGGGAGGGGAGGAAAAATGAGGAGAAAAAGGAATGATCTTTTTCGCATTAAAAAGGTTTGCTAAAACACAAAGGGGAGGGGATCAAAAATGGTGATAAAAGGGTAAAAACAGTTTACACGGGAAAAAATGAGAAAAATCACCAATGGGGAGGGGAGGAAAAATTAGGAAAAAAAGGAGTGACATCATTTTTGTATTAAAAAAGGCTTGCTAATTCAAAAAGGGGAGGGGATCAAAAATGGTGATAAAAGGGAAAAACCGTTTACACGGGAAAAAATAAGAAAAATCTCCATTGGGGAGGGGAGGAAAAAAAGGAGTGACATCATTTTGGCATTAAAAAAGGTTTGCTAAGTCACAAAAGGGGAGGGGATCGAAAATAGTGATAAAAAGGGAAAAACAGTTTACACGGGAAAAAATAAGAAAAAACTCCAATGGGGAGGGGCGGGGAAATTAGGAAAAAAAGAAGTGGGATCATTTTCGCATTAAAAAAGGTTTGCTAAGTCACAAAGGGGAGGGGATCGAAAATAGTGATAAAAGGTAAACACCGTTTACACGGGAAAAAAAGGGAAGAAACTCCAATGGAGAGGGGAGGAAAAAAAGGAGTGACATCATTTTCGCATTAAAAAAGGTTTGCTAAGTCACAAAGGGAGAGGATCAAAAATGGTGATAAAAGGGGAAAAGCAGTTTACACGGGAAAAAATGAGAAAAAACTCCAATGGGGAGGGGAGGGGAGGAAAAAAGCAGTGACTTCATTTTCGCATTAAAAAAGGCTTGCTAAGTCAAAAAGGGGAGGGAATCAAAAATGGTGATAAAAGGGAAAACCGTTTACACGGGAAAAAATGAGAAAACTCGAATGGGGAGGGGAGAAAAAAAAAGGAGTGTCATCATTTTGGCATTAAAAAAAGGTTTGCCAAAACAAAGGGGAGGGGATCAAAAATGGTGATAAAAGGGGAAAACCGTTTACACGGGAAAAATGAGAAAAAACTCCAATGGGGAGGGGAGGAAAAAAAGAAGCGACATCATTTTCGCATTTTAAAAGGTTTCTAAGTCACCAAAGAGGGATGTAATCAAAAATCTAGGTTTGAAAGATCCCGACGCTCTAGAACCTCGTAAATTAGATCCTGCTCATCACACAGCTGCCTCCATGGGGCGCTAATAAAAGCAAGATGAAAAGGACTTGCAGAAAGGAGACAGGAACAAGGAGAGAAAATCTTCTCCCTGCTTTAAAACCTTATAAACTTGAAATGTAAACTACGGAATTGAACCATGGCCGGTTGAAGAGTACGAGGACAATTGCAAAAAAATGGACAAACCAGGGCTCTTGGCTGCATACCAGTGGTGGGCTGGTGGAATGCGCGATTTCAAAAAGATTTTGCTGTCTGGTTAAGGAGTGGATTTCTGATAGAGTAAGCGCAGAATAATTTTCCTTCTTAAGATCACAACCATTTTTGGCGAGCGCATCAGCAATCTCGTTTCTAAAAACGTCAGCGTGGGATGGAATCCACTGGAGGCAAATTTGCTTCTTTCCTGCCCATCTCGTAGAGAAGTTTGATGATTTTTTGGCTTCGGATGTCAAGATTTTGGGCCAGTTTTTAAAATACAATACAGCACTATTGCCACTATTTTTGCCAGTTTTCAGGGCGTTATTTAGTGCAGCTTCAATAACTATGATCTCCGATCTGAAAACTGAGCACATTCATTCTTAGTATCGTTAATGAAAACACCACTCACACCACTCCCGGTCCTTCCGTCCTCACTTTTGCTACCATCTGTATACAGTGGCTTCCAAAAGTGTTCGTACACCTACGATTTTCAATGAAATAAGACCCTATCCATTGGTTAGAATTAGTATTTCAAAACAGGTATTTTATTATAAGATCTATTTTTAACGAAACTACATTAAACTTTAATAAAACATTAAAACATAATTTTTAAAAAATCAAAAACTAAAAAATTGCCGGAAATTTTATCTCACAAAAGTCGACGTACACTTTGAAAAAATGTCAAAAAAATAGTAAATAATCTAACTTTACAAAATTATTATTTAGTAGAACATCATGCAGTATCAAAAACAGCTTTTAAACATCTGGGAATAGATTTCATTGTTTTTTCCTTGTTTTTTATGCAATTTCTGAGTAAGTGTTCAGCCGCACTTCGAATCTTACTGTTTCTAGTTCGCTTTTCGTTTTAATGGTGTAATTTCGTCATCAAGCCACCAGATACCTCCAAATATGTTCCATTAAGTTTAAATCTGAGGATTGAGGAGATATTTCAGTTTAAGTACAATTTTTGCGGCACCAAACGCAAACGTGTACTTCTTATCGTTATTTTGATAAAAACAAAGTTGTTTCCGATTGCCGAATTTTGGGCTAATAGTTTAAAGTTGATTTTTGAAATATTTAAATGAACAGCATAATTCATTATTTCATCAAAAATTTCGAAATTTCCAAGTCCTGGTGCTGTTATGCACTCTCACACAAGAACACCTTCACCGTCCTGATTAACTGATCCAGCTAAGTTCTTAAGATTTAATTCCTCACTTTTTCTTCTATTGACAATTATACAACAATTTAACCCAAAATATTGAATTTATTTTCATCTATAAGTAAGACGTCGTTCCAAAACGTTTTGAGCTTATTCATCATTGATTTTACGACAGAAAGCGTAAGCTTACTGTTTTCCGCACGAACAAGAAAATTTCTGCGGGAAGCGGTCCCATTTAATCCAGCTAATCAGAGAACTTGACAAACAATTTTGGGTGAAAATTTGATGTAAAAATTTTCATTTAACTCTGTAGAAACTTTTTCAGCTCTCAAATGTGTATTTTTCATAATTTTTTTAACTGTGAAACCTCCGATCACGCTGTGTTAACTTTGCCAGTTGACCTTTTCTTACCTTGTTTTCGATCCGATTCTTGTCTTTAAAGCATTTTATCAAGCACTTCATTATAGAATGGTATCAATTAACTAATTTAGAGACATTTCAAACCAATTTATGGCTACAGTGAGGGAAAAATTTCAAATTTCGAATCGTGTTTGTTTTTTACGCATACCTGCCATTTAAAAATAATAAGCAGAATATTATTGAATAAATAAACAAAAAATTAAAGGCAAATGACTTCACAGTGTCATTACAATGCAAAAATAAAAAACCCACGTATGATAATTTTAAGCATGAATTAATTCGAAAATATTTCAGTGTACGATGACTTTTGTGGCGTATTTTTTCTCTATCTCATCGTTTTTTGACAAATTTCAAAAGCAAAATCTGGCAATATTTTGAAAAAAACTACTGGGTTTTATTCAGAATGGCATAGGATTGGTGTGAAAAAAAATGGATTTCATACTCGAATTCAGTTTTGCGTTATTTTGGTTTTACTACAAAATTTCAAGGTGTACGAACACTTTTGGGAGCCACTGTATATAACCAATGCTTCAGATGGGATGTCGTTAACAGCTTCTAAAGTCAGCTGTTTTAAAACTTTCGGGTGGTCGACCTGCTTATTGACAAGGAACTTCAAAACGTCATCATAAATAACATTTTCCAGAGACTCAGTGGGAAGCAAGCACTCTAAGGTGGTCCTAGGAGCTACCTTCAAGTTAATGCCCTCTTTCGGAACATATTCCAGTGGGGTGTCTCGCTTTAGACGTTGATTACTCGTCCAATTTAAAATAGGTTTAGAAGTCATAAAAATTTTCAAGGCTTGTCAATTTATTAAAAGAACAAATCCTTAAACGCGTGGTCAAAGTTACAATGTCAGCTTCAAAAAGGACCACTTCATTAGGGCAGTTGTTCTTTAGCCCTGTGATAATTCTCGCTGCACTCAACTCGATTCAGAATCTTTAAATTAGAGACAGACGCTGTTTGAAAAATCTGATAACCGTATTCAAGAATGGAGCGAATGAGAGAAGATTATGTTGGAGTAAGCGTGGGAAATGCTTTATTTTGATAGGGCTGAACTGGATCCGTCAACTTAACTGTTTTACTGGTAAAACAATAATAGCAAGAGAATGAAGAAACGAAAACGTGGTAAACAATGAACGCTGTCTACTGAAGTCTAACGTTCATCCGCTGAAGTTTAATTATATTTTGATGGTTGAACTGTTAACCCAAACAGGCAAGTGTTCCGTTCAAATGTGCAATTTTCATGCATCATACCTTAATGGCCGATTTTCCAGTTTACATTATTAGCAAGGATATACTTGGTAAACCAACCGTAATAGATATAATTTTTAGTAATGATTACCTAGGGTATATTTTAAGTAGAATATTTTTAGTCGTTTTTTTCTGCCATCATAGGCCATAAAACTAAGCATTCTTTCTCACTCGAACTAGATTTGAAGTTGGTTAATTCACGCACCAGTTGTTTGTATCACTCAGGCTAACGTCCTAGTGGTACACATGACTATTAATCGAGTCTGAAAATAAATTATACGGGAAGCTGCTGTACCCACGGACGGTTACACCTACGGACGTTGGTCGGGAAATTCCGGGTATCGTCGAGAGAGATGGGAGGTTCAACGTGTA
>NC_072740.1:125743180-125793604 GCF_026930045.1 Uloborus diversus
AGAACTACAAGCTCAAGCCTACGAAACTAGTTCTACAAAAATTGGCAAGGAAAAACAACAACAAATATTTTAACATACGAGTTTACAAAAAATAAATTTGAATTGCTATGGAAAATATGTTTATGTAAAATGCAGGGGAAGAAGTATCATTCACATTTAAGGGTTTTGAGCAGTGGCATAGCCGGGGGGGGGGACCCTTCGGAATGACTAAGTGTAAATTCATATATGATAGCAGAAAAAAATACATTGTATTAGTAAAAAAAATTTAACAAGAAAAATATGCATATATATGTTTATCTTGTACAATGTATATTATACAAAAAAAAAACCTTGAAGGGAAAACTGATATAGTATAAGGTGTTGAGCTTTTTTGCAATGATTCTCAATTTTTCGCTTGTGTGCTTAAATATTTCTCTGCAGTTTCCTTTGTATCACTGATGCAAATTCTGAGAAATATACCTGTTTAGAATTTAACAAAAGGCACTTCTCCTTTGTTTAGTTCCCTATTAAATTTCTTAGAATTTTGTCTTTGCGTGGGTTTCCTAGAGAAGTGGGGAATCTATTTTGCATTCAGTTTTGCTGCCTGTTTTAAATTCAAATGCATTCAAAATTATTACTTGTCAGAAAAAAAACAATTAAATAAAATTTTCATCTGTAAAATCTATTTTGCTTATTTGGAAGATCTCCATATCAATGTCGAATTTCCTACCCCCCCCCCCCCCCCCAAATAACTTCCTGGCTGGTTTTGAGCAATCAACGTTTAACAGTAGGTATATAACAAAAATATGTTCGTATAAAAATAAGCTTCTAGATGAGCTGAACTGATCTTTGGCATGTGTACAAAATATTTCATAACCTGTAAAATAAAATGAGAGAAGTGCGGGATTTAAAATAATTGATTTAGAGAAGGATTTGCTAACACTGTACTATTTGGGACTAAATATTTTGATATACTGACCCGTTTGATCGTATTGATTATAACACAATAATAATAATTTGTCACTTACTACAAGAACTGTTGCACAGTTTGGAAATGTTTCACTTTCTGCTGAAACAGACTTGGTAACTCCTTCTGCACTTGATGCAACTGAAAACAAATATATACTATAGTAATTCAAAAAAATAATAATGAAAAGTAAAGAGAACAAAAAAGTGCCACCATAAATGGTGTGCAACAAGAAAAGTGTTATCTATATATATAAAAATGGATGTATGTTTGTGGGTGTGTGGGTGTGTATGTTTCTTATACAAATCCACAGTTTTCGTCGGATTTCTTCCAAATTTGGCACAAAGGTAAATTGTTGCTCAGGAATTCATATAGGCGGGTTTTTGGAATTTTAAAAACACCCAAAGAGGTCTAATTTCATATTTTGAGTCATAAAATTGCTCTTTTCTGCACGATCAAATTAGTATTTAGGTATTAAAAATGCATTCAATTATCGAAGTACAATCTTCAACAGTTTTAGCGTAAGAATACTAAACTCATATTAAAACGACATCCTTGCAAAGGAAATTGAATTTAATATTGTATTATCCTTAAACAAATCAATATGTAAATGTTATTTATACTATTCCAAGATTTACCTAATTCGGTTCACCTAAGTTTCACCGAAATCGCTCCAGGTTATCAAAGAAAAAGGGGTAAAAGTACTAATAGGGCTAATGGATTGCAAAATAATCATTTTTGTGCATAGTAGTAAAGATTGAATTTATCTTTCAAGGGGGAGGGGGATAGTCATGGGGTTCATTACATGTACATAAACTACCATACTAGGATTGCTAATGTGTGGTGAAATAAAAGACTGCACCTTTAGACCCGAAACCACACGGAAATGTAATACGGTGGAATTAAAAGTTTTGGAAGGGTAAAAGTTTAAAGTTTGAAAAAATGCAAAGAAATATTAATTTAAATTTAAACTTTTAAAATGCATAAACTGTCTCCATTTTTATGTAAACAAATTTCTTAATCCTTTAAAATTTTATGTTATTTTAACGCTCGAAGCAATAGTACACCTGATGGAGCATCTCCGCTGACTAGCAATAATTTTAAACCAGTTAGCGGGTATGATGCAACTTTTGACACTAAGAGATTGCTCCTGAAATGGGCATGATGAAATATTACACCACATTATAAAGTTTTTTCTTTTTAGTCTTCATCGTGAAATTAGTTGAGCAAAGCTCCATTTCCAATTCCAAGACTCTCAGTTCGATAACTTTTATTGTAAACAATCGAAAAATATTAGTGTTTGTAACTACCACTAAGTAATTCAACCGTCATTGAAAAAATGGTGTAAGATAAAAATGGATACGCATCAGTGTTATAGAAGCAACTCTGTTCACAGTGGAGGGATAAGGTGAAACAATTTGTATCTCATGTATAACCACTAATCGCAATACATCATTCTTTAAACTTCAAGAAATTAAGATCTCCAGTAAGACTTAAGTTCTCTATCACGATCAATAAGTCAGAAGGGCAGGCGATCAAGTACTTTAAATGCATGTGAAAATTACCTATTTCCCATATTGATAGCTTTATGTTGCATGCTTAAGGTTGGGTTCACTCAAAAATGTATTTTATTTTGCTGCTGGAACGGGGACTAAGAATTGTATTTAGGAGCAAGATTTGAGTTACATTTACAAATTAAAAAATTTTGAATAATTTAACTTTTTAGTGTTTGAATTGCGTTTCTAAACGTGGAAATACATTTCCTTCGTTTTGAAGCTGCGGATATGGGGAACAGAATGTGCAACAAGCTTTTGTAAAACATAAACAAAAAATTGTCTAATATACAGTTGTAAGTAGAAACAAGACGGTTTTTTTTCTTTCTTTTAATTTCATGACCTGCAAATAATTTTTTAAAAAATACGCAGAGAGTTAAAAATGTGTACGCCTATTTCTTTATAAGGCAGTTCAATTGACGGGTTTTATATAGTTCGTTCCATAAGTTCGTGTTCACGTACTCCATTTTTAATGCTTAATGTAACTTAAAATAATAACTATATCTATAGCAACTATTATTCAATGGAACCATTTCTACCCCTCATAACGACTGTGCCTATGTAAATTAAAATTTCGATACTCTCAAAGGAATACTTTAGTGCAGCAAACTTAAATAAATGCTCTTACTACCTGCATCAGATTGAGTTATCATGTACAACATTTACGGCAAAAGTGTGAGGTTTTAAAAATTGGTAATAAAATTTTAATCAAGACAAATTTTGAATCGTTGCAAGACACCAATATTAATGCCTAACTGTCATTTTCGCCTACGAAAATAGAAATTTGACATAAATATAAGAAAATAAAATGTAGTTGACGTACGTCTTTTTATGCAACTTACACTTATCCAATTTTACTACATGGCATGCTACTAAATCTACACGGAAAAGGCAAACAGACACATTTTGTGAAATTATTTATACTAAGTGACAGTTTTCTACGGAATGTGCTTGCATACCTGAACACTTACAAAAACTTATAAAATGAGTCTACCTAACACGTGAAACCGTGAAAGTAAAAACACCGCCAGAAAATCCGTGAAACGGAACGTTAACTTTTATATCTGAAAATATTGTAACGGTGTCATATTTTGCATATATTTATAACTGATAAAAGCCATTGAATTTTACTCACGACTCTTTCTAGGAAGACATTCCATGATTTTTTTTTCCAGAATAAAATGTATGTGAAGAGTACTACAACATGCTTTAATGTCTTGACGTATAAAAAACCTTCAAACACAGAACAACGGTTTTCGTATTCGAAGCACAACGTAAAAGGTTGTCCCACAAGATATGCAAGACAATCATTTGTCTCTGCATTAAGGCAATGGATGTACCGCCCATCTGTTTCAACCGCAGACAACGTGCCAGTGGACACGACAGAACCAAAGAACATTGTTGACATAACCCCGATAACATGCCTCATGCTTTTTCGTTTTTACTTGATACTATTTTTTCTGCAAATTCTCAACTTTCTGTGCTATTTACAGTCTTGAAAATTTGACTCTAGAGTGGTGTGAATGCAGGTTTTTACTGTCATTTAGATAGAATTCCTCCATTCAATTATCTGAAAGATATGTTGCATTGAGAAGCACCCGGGGAACGCCGGGTATTAAGCTAGTACCAAAATAAAGGTTAAAGTATTTTCAGTGTAGTTATTCTAGCACCGAAACAATTTTCCAAAAATATTTTTGCAATAACAAACTTATTTTGAACAATGGCGTAACTAGGGTTGGCAGGAGTGACTCTCGCCAGAGGGGCGGCATTTCAACTGATTTTTTTTTTTTTTTTTGAGAATTTGAGAAATGCTTTAAAAAATGAAATAAAAACTCGCTTGAAAAAGAACGAGAGGCACTTGTATAATATCTACTGAGAAAGAACATTGGGCATCATTGAAAACAATTCTAGAAAAGAAAATAAGAAAACGAATTACAATTTTGCCTCTTATTTTTCGAATCAACTAATCAAAATGTTCCGTTTTTTTTAATTTTTTTTGAGGTCACAATGACCTCCGGTGACTTCCCATGCGGGCGACCCTAGGGGGGGAGCAATTTCTTTAGTTTGCCGGGGGCGCCAGACCCCATAGTTACGGTACTGATTTTTAACTAAATAGGCTTATGGTGAGGCAGACAAAAATTGTTAAATCTTAAAAGGCAGTTAAAATTTTTAGATGCTTGACAAATTATTTTGCAGAGTATAGTAGAATTCAGTGTAACATTGCTTCTGAAAGATTAGAATTCTTTGTCAATGTATATTCCTTGACTAGTATGAGCAGAGACACCAAATCCCTGATTAAGGAGCATTCCATTCTCTTAAACAAATAAATATAGTGACCTCTTAGTGAAAATGATTGCATGTTAGATTATTTGCATCATGTCATGAAAATAAGATAAAGTAGTAATTCTGAAAAAAAAAAAACAATGGGTAAATTTGGTTGTAACACGAAAGTAAATTAATCTTGAATTTTCTCCTTCTGTTACTGTTATTAACATTACAAATTCGCATAGTACAATTGCAAAAGATTTCTTGTTGAAAAAATGAGATGTAGACAAGTGAAGCTGAACATGTCAATTTTAAACAATTATCATTTGAATAGTTTTATACTATCTGAAAATTTTCATGCTTTCCTTCTGTCTCCCGGAAAAAATCTACATCGCAATCATATAGAGTGGGCAAGGGCAGGGCCAACACGGTTGAAAGCCTCCCATCCACTGCTGTAGATTCTATCTCCTGGCTGCCACCGCCCGTTTTAATTATGCTCACTCTTTCGTCTGCCTTCTTTTTAATGCAAGTGTTTTTAAATTTTTATATTGACTTCGCAGCTGCTTGGCAGATCGTTTAGTGCAACCTCCAACAGAATTAAAATCATCCGCCAACTTCGACCATGCATGGTCCTTTTGCTTGTTATAATACATGTTGATTAATTATTTGCACTCAATGATCACGGGACGCAGGAGCGTCCCGGCCGCCAATAAAACCAAACATCAGAACCCAACAAAAGCAAATCCACCGCCAAGAAAGACGAAAGAAAAAACGCGACTAAGGAACAGTTTACACGACAGAACAAGTTGGGGTTTTCTTGGTTTTTCACCCCTCTGTATCTCAGCCCCATGAAGATCCCCGGAGTTGATTTTTGGTACACTCAATCTCTAGTGACCCCTGACGCCGTAAACCAAAATACAATCCCCTGAACCATCAGGGGGAGGAGGTATTAAAGTTATGAAATCGCTGTTCAAAAACGTTTTCGCTTTCTTTGACAGGGCTACAGCCCAGACGAAAAAAGGAATCAAGCTGAAATTTTGCACACACATTCCTTGTGCCCTACTGATGTGCCTTTTGTAACATTTGACCCCCCTTTTCCTCCCCACTCGTTTTTACTCCCAAAATTGTACCTTCCCGGGGTTCTGTCACAGCCCCCCGGGGGGCAATGGTAATGATTTTTTGTATACATATTCTTCGGAGGGCATTGAGTACATATACAAAAATTTAACCCCGAGGGACATCATGGGCTGGAGTAATTAAAGTTTGAAAATCACTAATTTCTCCTAAATTCTTATATACTGACTCTCAGCTCATAGGGTTTGCTTATCTCTGACTGCAATTGCAAGGCTAAAACAGATCTAAGATCTAACAGTTATTCAAAAGTTGTCCTACTAAATGAAATTCAATCAAGACTAATAAAACAGATCCAACAGTAGCAACTAGATGTTAAATCGCGGGTATCACAAATTTGCCACAGCGACTGCGCATGGACTCATTGGCTTTCTGTTTTGATTCTATGTTGTTTGTTTATATTTAAGTATAGAAACAAATTAATGAATGAGATTAGAATACGCTCCCCCCCCCCCCCCCAGTTTCGTTGATAAGAAATTTCCTTCCTTCGTGTTTTTCAGTTTTGATATATTTCAGGGGGAAGAAATTTTAAATGTCAGTGAAACTCGGATTATAAACATTAGAATATTTTGCGTGACATATTATATGAAACTACGTATATGAATATAATACACTTAACTTTGTAATTGAAAGCGAAAAATAGCACTTATTTGTTTGCTTATTTTAGAAATTAATGCCTCTTTCACAAACATAACACATTATGAATTGAAAATATATGAAATATGTGTGTAGATATCCGTGTTTTGCAGTAATTTGTTAACAGACAAAATTTTTGCAGTTAATTTAAGCAAGACTTTTGAAATGAGCTAAGTTCGAGTTAATGCGCAGTCGATGTGGCAAATTTGTGATATCTACGGTTTGACATCGAGTACAGTTGATAAAATTGATAAAACAAATGATTTTATTTCAATTAGTATTCATTTGGCAATAAACATTCTAATTGTAAGGTATTAAGATACGATGCTACAATTTGTTCCGTTAGCTCAAGTTATTTCAATGAGTTAAACCTATGGTTTTTCTTTCTGTTGCTCAATATGCTAAACTATTTGCTTCACCAAAGGTTCAAGAAGCCTGTATGTTATTAAGGTGAATTATTTCAAATGTTGGTACCACTTCTTATTATTGCTTCTATAACGAAAAATTTAATTTCTTGGTTTTCTATTCTAGGAAATCAATATTTATTGCTTGTTTAAAATGATGCTGACTTTTTTCAAAATTGCATTACGTAGCTACAAATTCCATTTCAGTTTATTTATCGTTTACTAATATTCTTGTTGAAAGCTGTAATATTATCTTCATGACAGCCCCCCCCCCCCATTTCACAATTTCAATATACCTACATACAGACCCGTCATTTGGGCAATCACGGGAAGAGAAGGGGGGGGGGCAATTGACCTCTCAGGGTTCTCTAAAAAAATAATGCAATTATATATTTTGATGCGTTTTTCCTATAAAATGCATTGAATTCAAATCCTATGCCCTTCTCCCATAGTTTAGTACCATAGTTTTAGTTTTTTTATGATAAATTTTGTTTTAGATGCGACTTTGACTGTTAATCTTTTACGTAAACGGACTTTTACTTATGTTTTGAGATGAAGTTACTTCCAAAACTACAATCTTCATTTTATGCTCCGTATGTTGAAGTTTCATTCTAATGAACATAGACATGTCAAGTGTCAATTATATCGATCAATAAGTCGCTATCTTTATCGGTCATGAATTTTATTAGCTGTTTTGTTCAGTCTTTATGGTAACAAAAACAGTTGATACAGAAACCGTTTTGAACCAAGGAGAAAAGGGGGAGAGTCCAAATTCTAATGTTTTGAAAGTTTTCAAGACTCTCCCCCCCCCCAAAAAAAAATATGGTTTAACCCGAGTAGCATCAACTCATCGGCCGATGATCGGCCGTTCATCGAAATCCAATCAAACTTTGATCGGTCGATGATCGGATTCCGATGAGTTTTCATCGGAAATTACTCCAATATGTCTCATCGGCAATAGTAGAATCCGATCATCGGAATCCGATGAATTTTGCTCCCTATACCGATGAGATTTGGAGCAATATACGAGCAGTGCTGTTCCGAGGTGATGAATTTTGGATGAAAATACGATGAAATTTGGAGCAATATACGAGCAGTGTCGTTCCGAGGCGATGAATTTAGGATGAAAATACGATGCGAAGTAGTAACAACTACGATATAGGGACAAGCAGGAGGAAAAAAAATTAACAGTGGGACGAAAACTTTCAGGAGGGGTATTTTCGGATGACGCCATTTGGGACAATTACTCAATATATATTATATTTTTTAATAATTTGTTTAATTAATTTCTAATTTAACAACTTTTGATGAGCGCGAATTGTGAGTTCAATCTTAGTCGCTCTTGCCGGGAATCGAACCCCAGACCTCTGAAATACGAGATTCATACGCTAACCACTAGACAAGTTATGCTCTCTCCAAAGCGGAAAATAATGTATTAAATAAAAAATCATTTGTGGCGCCATCAATCGGGTGGCAAGGCTATGACAGATTTCTGAACGGAAAGTGAGAATTTTATTCAAGGAATATACTTATGGCGCCAGCTAGTGAAGAGTCGGAGTCGATCATTTTGTCCGCAAACCGAGTCGGAGTCGGTAATTTTGGGAGTCAAATTGAACGGAGTGGAATTGTTTGGGAGATAGAGAGAAATCATTCAAGAGCCGGAGTCTCATTTTGTTCGCAATTTCAGTGAGGTAATCGGCGTTGGAATCGTGGAGTTAAAGTTGAATTGCTTTTGCAGCAAATTGGAGTAAACCCTTCCAAAATCCAGGAGTCGCATTCGGAGTCAAAGTCTCAGTCATTTTTCCTCCGATTCTCAACCCTAAATGTTGATCCGTATAGCCTTACGTTTGATAAATAGTCGGATATTCAAATAATAAAACTTATCCTATTTTAACAGTTGGGAGATTTCCAAAAATTTTAGATTGGGAAAATTTTTATCGGAAAATTTAAACGACCTACTTTTTTTAAGATGAAATGTAACTTTTCAAATTTTCATCGGAAAATTTGATCATTACGATCTCTTTTTCCGATAAAATGTAGCTCGGCAAATTTTCATCGGAAAATTTGATCGTTACGATCTTTTTTTCCGATGAAATGTAGCTCAGCAAATTTTCATCGGAAAATTTGATCGTTACGATCTCTTTTTCCAATGAAATGCAGCTCGACAAATTTTCATCGGAAAATTTGATCGTTACGCTCTCTTTTTCCGATGAAATGCAGCTCGACAAATTTTCATCGGAAAATTTGATCGTTACGATCTCTTTTTCCGATGAAATGCAGCTCGACAAATTTTCATCGGAAAATTTGATCGTTACGATTTCTTTTTCCGATGAAATGTAGCTCGGCAAATTTTCATCGGAAAATTTGATCGTTACGATCTCTTTCTCCGATGAAATGCAGCTCGGCAAATTTTCATCGGAAAATTTGATCGTAACGATATAGTTTTCCGATAAAAAACAGCTCATCGAAAACCGTTCTCGGATTCTGATCGCAACGATATCAGCGTGCATTACGCGATGAGTTTAGGAGGAGTCGATGATCGGCCGAGCAAAATCCGATGAGTTAATGCTACCTGGGAACCCTGGTCTTTTCCATTTATCAAATTTCTACTTTCGCAGATGTGATATCATTTTTGTTAGTGGTGTAGAACACGAGTTCTTAAACTTTCTGGCTCTGCACCTCCCTTTGAAGACTGACATAAGGTCACGCCCCCCTCATATGTGGTTAACACAGTCCCGTCCTCCTCCCCCGCACTACGTGCTTAATACAAACAATATAATAGGAAACCTTTGCTTTTATTTCCCATCTGCTTTAAGTTACGAACTGTAAAATTTTGTAAATAGTTACGTGTACATAATATCAATGCAAAAAGATGTGATATCTCATCAAAAACATCCCTGTTGTAAAAATTTCCCCGCCAAGAAAATTCTTAACTTTCCCGCAGAAAAAAGAATGCCACATCCTAAACCCAAAAACCCTCAGCCTTAAAAAGTTATATCTAGTTTGCCCGCCAAGTATCTGCCAAACTATCATCCTCCCTCTTCTCTTTCATCACACCTATTTCCATTAGAACCTCCTTCCACCTTTAACTCCTCAGAAATATTAATAGATCCTTTAAATTGTTTATCCTGTTTGGCGGGAAGCTTTTCAAAATGAAGTGGTTGCTTGGTGAGCAAAAAGTTTCCCGCCAAACATTGTACCCAATATGATTTACCCATTACAATACGATTTATCTAATATGATTTACTCAACTGGTCTTTTTGCTCTTTAAGAGATGATCCATCTTAGAAATCGACAGAGAAAGCTCTGATTTTCTTAATTTTGTAATATTTTCTGATTCAGAAATAAAATTAATTTCCTCTTCGGTTAAGTTTTCTTCCACAGTTTCTTTTATTTCATCGACTTGATAAATTTCGTATAGGTTTATTTGAAGTATTCTCAATATAAATGTGGAAATTCATAGGTGTTTGTTCTTGCCCAGATTTCTTATTTAGGTTCAAAAAGAGATTCGTGAGAAATGACATGCTTGTTCTTAATATTGGGAAAGAAAATTAAACCATTGTCATTGATATTATCAACCATGAGGCAAGAATCTGATGCCACACAAGATTGTTGTGGTTGGAAAATAATCTTTCTGTTTAATTTTACGGTATTAATTACCATGTCGTGATTAGTAGGGGTATGCTTTGCCATGATTTCCACTGGATTAATTATGTCTCCTGTTTTCTCGGATTCGATTCATTTATTTGTAATTAGCGAAATTTTTTTTCCTTTGAATGTTATAATATTATCTCCCGGCGCAAAAGTTATATTATTCTTTAACAAAATGTCATATCCTATAATACCACGATATTTAGACGACATCGGAAAGTCTACAATGTAAAATATATTTTTACAATGATTATTTTCCAATTTAAAAGATATATTAACGCAAGCTGAAAATGATATGCTTGAGTTCTTATTTTAACATTTCTGGACACATACTTATAATGTACCTCATTTTTAATTTCATTAAACAATGATGTTGACATTAACTTAAAGAAGAACCTGAGTATATTAAAAATGCGCATGAATAATGTGTAAACGAAACACTGATTAACGGAAGGAATCCGTATGACATCATAACCCCAATATGATTTACCAAAATTCATCATCACAAGTACCTCTCTCGAGCTATATAGATATCCTTAAACTACATGCTAAAAAGCAGGAAGAGATGGTAAATCTTTTAAAAGTATGTAAAATTTCGGAAGAAATAATTTTTTCGTTAGTGTTATTTGATAAAAATTAGGTTCCTTTTTACATTATTCCACCAGATACTGTTCTTATTTAGCTGTCATTTTATTTTTAAAAAAAATTTGATTGAGGATTTTTTTTTTTTTTTTTCTGTATATGTGTTTCTATTTTTATCTACTTTCATATTAAAAAAAAGAATTTGACCTTTACAATGTTAAACATATATAATATCTTGCATTTTCTGAAATACGACTTAGTGGTTGAGATAAATGATTTTATATTAATTTTGAATCCTCTTTCATTATTTCATTCATTTATATTCCTTTCATTTACGTCAATTTTTTAAAAAACAATTTTAGCTCTATAAAAGCTATAATGTACTTTTGTTCCAGATTGGTTCATGTTGAAAAAGAAGTAAAAAAATGATTAAAAAATAAGCTTTACATTTACTGAAACATAGTTACCGAAAGCATATGATAGTTAAATATGAGTTTTACACTGATTTGTTTAATTTTAATTGATGTCATACATATTTTGCTTTGTTTTATTTATTTATTTATTTTTTGAAATTGTTTTTTGTCTCACAAAGATATATTTGAATTCGTTTGAAGTCGAAAAAAGAAAAAAAAAAGAAGAGGGGAAAGAGAAAAATATTGTCAAAAATACCGATGACGACACGCAAAAACATGTGCTCGTTTAGTTCTATATTATTTTACGTCGAAAAATAACTGGGCCGATGAGAAAAACTGACAGAGGATTATCAAAGAGAATCGCAAATTTTTCTCTCTTATTAGTTTCCAAGAAGAAGAAAGTAAGAACTAGAAAGGGGATGAACTTCAGTTGGAAAATTCTGGTAGATTAATTCTGGTAGGTTTTAGTTCGGGTCAAACGTTCTCATTCATATTTATAGGATGGTGTAACATATCAAACTAGGGCGGCGCGGAAAACCGCAGATAAGTGAATTCAACGGATAATCCGCGAAGTAGGTAAAAGATGATACTACTGTATGCAATAGCTTTAAAAAATCAATAACTCTCGCATATAGCTAAAGACTATAAAAGTGCGAGTATAAGACGTATGTAAAAGCTAAAAAAGGAACGTTTATTTTCGCTAACAGGTTACATATATACGGAAGCAAATCATGTAGGGGCATATTCAACTCTTAACTCTATTGTGCTCCATTCGATCCAATTCTATCTTCCAATAACGCAGCGAGAAACGTCCTTTGCACCATGCAGGAGGAAATTTTTCCCTATAGTACTAGTAGATAGAATTCGAACAAATCGAACAAAATCAAATTAAATATGCCCCTAACTGAAACAGATGAAATTAGGTTGCATGAAAAAACATACGGGAGGGGGACGTAAAAAACTGAGCTGGTTCATACACGTAACTTTTTTTTTGCACGCAAATAGTGTACATTTAAAACTCAAGTTACACCTTATCACGTTTCGACCAAATTGGAAGATGTTTCTGTCATTAAAAGAGAGAGGGAAAAGAGAAAAAGAGGCTTAGAAATCTCATTGAGTTAGGGAAAGTGTGAAAGACCACGGATTAGCAGTTTGTGGATAACCAGGAGTTTATTGCTCTTCGTGCAAAACAAGTACTTTTGTTCTTAACTTGAGATTAAAGTCAATGAATATTGCACAATTATTTATTTAAAATTACTCGTAGCGTAACTGTTCCTATCTAATTCAATAGAACTGACATTATCTGTTCAACTTTGTTAAATCTTGCCCTGACACCTTACCCCCGTTGTTCAAATTTACCACTCTCTATTTGTATTTCTCTCATGGAACTAAAGTTAGTTTTATTTTATAATGTATAAAATTTAAAAAAATAAGCCACAACTATTTTTCTTAGTTAGGTTACAAAATTAAAATGAATACCTTATCGTTTTGAACACCCCATGGAAGTTGTTTGAATTCTTGTTTCAATTTGGCATAAAACGGAGTGCATGAATGAGAAACAAACATAGATCCAATGTTTAAAAAGTATTTCAGCATGCGGAAAAGTAGGGGCGTCTAGTTCTGAACTAAGCTCTTGTTGAAATTGCAGCAAACATTAGCACCCTTTTATTCAAATAGCAGTCCTAACTTCACTATGTATTAATGCAAAGACTTATAGTTAAAGTAATTGTCACATGCATGATTTTTTTAAGATTTCAATTTACGAAATTTAAAAATAGAAAGAAAAATCGCTTCCTGTAATTAAAAAAAAATGACCATTGGTTTTGAAAAATACGTAAGTGCAAAATTAAAACTCTGAACAACAACTTCTAACTTTTTACCAGGCTTTTTATTGTTTGATAAATATCAGTTACTTTGAATTCAGAAAAAATAATCCAATTAAAAAGAAACATTTCAAAGTGAAGTTGAAGATGCAAATAGTCGCATAAAAATACAAAAAGTTAAAACATGTTAGCAGAAAAATTGTAAAAGCCAGTCAAATCTGAAGAAACCGTTGTGACTTGACCTCCAAATTTGCTCCCATTTTTCTGCGAATGTGTAAAATGTGCAACCCTCTTCCCACGAGAAAAGCAGCACCGAATGAAAATACTTGAATATACCTTTGGCTGTCACGGGAAGAAAGTTTATAGACAAAGCTTTTGGTTTCAAAATATTTAAACCGCTAGATTTCACTGATGCTTGAACTTCTAAGAGAAATTCCTATCTCACGTATAATGATTGGAAAAAAAAAACTCACATAGAAAGTTTAACATCCTCATTTTGCAATTCTGATCAGGAAATCAAATACGACAGTACGATAATGAAAATAATCCAACTAAGCGGCTATTGAAGGAGCATGCTTTTCGACCAACAAATTACTTACCCTCATGTGCCCGTTATCGAAATATGAGGTTTTAAAGTCTGCCCAAATTCTGAGAAAAGTCGCCAAATTAAACGGGTTTTAATGAGAAATAGAACACACACTGTATTTATGGATGTCTTACCGCATGCAGACGCTGAAGTTCTGCGGTATCTTCCATTCTTTGTTAAGTCTTTAAACGACTTAACTAACATTTCATCTCGACAACGGGGCACGAGGACAAATAATTCTTGAGACCAAAAAAAAAAAAAAAAAAAACCGTCAATAAGCTCTTTTGATTGCTACTATTGAAATGTTTTTCATTATTACACTAATCGTGTGGTTCGCTCGTAAGGTGCCTTTGAAGCAGGGATATAACCAGTATTTGGTTTTTCACTGTCAATCCCAGGCCCGTAACTTTTTTTTTTTTTGGTGGGGGAAGGTTCAAAGGGTACATACGCAAATGCATATCATAATAAATAAACTAACCAAGCACACATAAATGGGAATGCATCAATGTCCTAAAACCAGGGAGGGAGCAATTGTCGTTCCAGCCCCCCCCCCCCTCTAAATGACGGGCTTGGTCAACCGTTATGAATCAAAGGCTTGACCTCCAGCCACTAACACCATTCCATGAATGTATCGCCAAAATTCCAGCAAATGTTACTCACGAGGGAACAGTCCGCACTTTTTTTTCCAGAAAAAAAATGAAACATGTTTCTTATACATATGTATCTAGGGCACTGATCCAATGGTCAGGGTCTCATTTTTCGCAACTTCAACGTTCCTATATGCAATTGATGTATAGCAAATAATGTTACAGTGTAAGTTCGATTATCTGGACTAACTGCGACCCAAAGTAATCGAGATAGTCCGGAAAATAAGCAAAGCTAATCCTGAAACAAGACTTACCATTTGTTACAGCAAAAAACAATGTTTTGCGACAAAACTACATAGGATTGTTACTAGCAAATACATTATCATTTGTAATTCCATTGCAGTGGTTTCGGTTTGAAGCTCCAAATAAGCCATGATAATTGAGAGACTACTATCATTTATTGCGCGCTTTATGTAGGAGTTTTACATTTGATAAATATAAAAAGCAAATGTTTGGTGCCTTTGTAATGCAGCTATCATAGTTCGAAATCATTTGTGTGAATATAAAACTTTTTTTTAACTCTAGAAATTCGATTTGGATAAACCAGAGATCTAGATAAACGGGAGCCGGATAAACGGGGTTCTACCGTGTACTTAAATGGAGTAAGTTCTAGGACGCCGCGAATAACCGAAACAAAGCTCCACAAGTGCGGAGCAAGTGTTTGCTGATGCGTGAAGACGCCGAATAGTTAGCTAACAATGCTTTAAATAGCGAATTAGTTTTCAATTCCTGAATTAAATCGATGGCCTTGAGTGAAGTAGAAAGCAATCTCATTATCCGGAATTACTGGGACTAAAAGCAGTGCGGATAAACTAAAGTTCAATAAGCAAAATACAACCGTAAATAAGCAGACTTTTTTTTTAAATATCTTCAAAAAAAAAAAAAAAACATGCTTTGTAATCAATTTACATGTGATTGTTTCGAGCAAAAACTGAATCCTTTTATAGTTCAGCTGCAGTGGTGTCGGCCTGATGTCAAAAGTATGCCATGATGTGTGTTAGATGACAACGAGTTTATTGTACGATCAACGCGGGAATTTTACTTTCATCGAAATAAAAAAAGCAAAATCAAATCATATCAAAATAAAAACAATCAAAATAAAAACTCAAAATAATAATAATCAAAATAAAAACCGAGTATAAAGAACATTTATAATTCCGTTCCTTATAACTGCTATTCAAGTAAACATATATTTTTTCTACACTCTAAAAATTTAATCCAGATAAAACAGATTCGGATAAACTGGGGGAGGGAATAAACGATGTTATGCTGTAGTCCCAATTTTGTTATCGAAAATTTCAGAATAAAGTGCGATACAAAGAAACTTACGCAATACAAATCTACCATTATACGCCATATCTCAATCACGTATCTCTAAAAACGGTAAAGTTGCGAAAAATAGACCTCCACCATCGAATTCCACACCTTTGACAAATAAAAAAAAAACATCTTTCTTTTGTTTCGGAAAAGAAAGTCCGTACTGTTCTCCTGCCAGTCCACTCTAACTTCAAGCGGCCAATTTTAATTGAAGCTTCAGCCTTTCCTAACATTAAACTAATTATACAAAAATGAAGTATGAAATCAGTAAACGTATGGTAGGATAAAACAAATGATTTACCTTTAACAGATGGTGTGTTTTTTCGAAGGATCTATTCTTAAAAAGGTAACACCTGATCCTTCAGTTTCACTCTTCAATTTGCTTCGACACCTGGTGTCATCCTAAAATGCAAGAACTCTCATTAAAACACATTTGAACTAATTAATCGTAAATAAACATAAGATTTCAATTTTGGTTAAACGGAACGGACAAAACATTCGTCCTTTTTATATTTCCAGACAACATCAGTTACAAAATCATTATGGTGACAAAACTACTTTTGACTCTATTATTTTGTTGAAGATAATATGTTAATGCTTATATGGTTCAAACTATAGAGCTTGAATGTTAGTTATAGCTATTTGACAAGAAAAATAACCAAAAAGTACTTACAATTTTGAGGCATGCTAATAAGGAAATATCGAATAAAATTTAAACACACATTTCTCAAAATTATAAAGAAAGTAAAATAATTCAAATGTATTCGCCATACTATTTTCAACCGAAACAGATAAAAACTAACGGCAGAAATTGGAGCCCACGAAATGAGAACGAGCTTTGAAAAACAAGCGAGAAAACTTTTTCTACTCGTGCTCAAATTTGGGTTTGCCGCCTAAGTTTTCTCTCGCCAATTGGAGTTATTAGACTCCTCCTCGACAAGATGGGCGCCGCGCGCAATTTGAATTTCAATTGCGGGGGTGGGGGGCACGTCCTTAAGGGGTGCAACAGGCCAAGACATTGGGGGGGGGATTGAAAATAAACTAACGCCAAGACTTATTAACGTTGAAAATGCACACTGCTGGCCTCTAGAGAGGGGCTCTACATATTTTTTTGCAGGGGGGGGGGCCCAAAATTTATAGATCCGTGCACGATCCCATTAAAAGAGTTTTCAACTGCGACCTAAATGTTGATAAATCCTCTCCAAGGAATAACACATTTTTAAGCATTTAGGGGGAGCGGGGTGACTGCGGCATTGAAGTTTTTAGGAGGGGTGTTTTAAAGGGTATTTTTCCCCTTTTGGGGGGAAGAGAGGGGATGCGCCCGTGCTCTTAAGAGGTGGAGCACCGCTACATCTTTTGCTACAAAATAAGAATTATTCGTATTCTTTTTTTTTGGTTCAATTTCACGCAACGTTTTTTTTTTTTTTTTTTTTTTTTCATTTATTTCTTTTCTTTTTCTTTCTTGTTTTATATTGAACTGTTACTTCTTGAAAAAGTTGTATTGATATTACAAGAACTGTTACAAAAGGAGCTCGCTACACAAAAAAGCGATCATACGGTACTAAAAATTTTTGCATGATTACAAAGTACAAATACAGGGGGTTTCAGTTTGGTCAACTGTTTGGGGGGGGGGGGTCAACTGTTTTAGAACTCTTAAGAGAGGTAGGGAGCAACGTGAGGACTCGAAATCATATTGAATGCAGGTTCGGAAATACTTTCCTGAAGCGGTGATGTGCAAAGAAGCACCACAAAGAAAGAGACTGTAAGTGAGCAATCTTTGTCATTTCACATGTAAAAAAGCAAAAGCACATGGGTCAAAGTAAGTGTTCGAATTGTTTTCCAACGGCTACAATTTACACCTCACATCTTCACCGCATAAAAATCTAAGCAGTCTGAAGTACTCCCGGCATATCTCAAATTTCTCGTGTCAAGAAATCACTTCCAACCCTCCATTGCTATATGATTTTGAGTCGTCATGGTGCAATCGCGGACCTGTCCCTATCATTTTGCATTGCGTTTATATCGCAAAACAACCTTCATACGTCCTTGTGTTTGGAAAGTCTCAACATCACCATCTAGTTGCCATCGAACTGAAACGCGATTTCTTTTCCCGAGTATTAGCAATCCGATTTCAAACACTATCACGAATTCTTATGCAAAATTTTCATTTCTTGCCTTTCCAAATTCGTCACCGAGACGCAACTCTTTTTGCGACAGTTGCATTTATCAAAGCACAATGGCAAAGATTTTTGATTAGCGAATGCCAAAGCTATTTCCAGCTAACCCCGTTCCTTTAAATTTATTAATTTACTTCATTGTGGAAACTGATAAACAACGCTTAAAAGGGTTTGCGTTCGATATGTTACTCTTCGTGTGTTTCGAATTTCGTTAGGAAGAATACAGATTTCGTTTCGTGTGCGCTGGTACTAAAACCGTTTTCGATCAAATTTGTTGCTTTCCAATCCTTTCTTATTTGAATTCGTCTTCGTTTCCAGTTGTTGACAAAGGTTGAACCGCTTTCTGCTCATTGTTATGCCTTGCCAGCAAATAAGTCGTTTTCAGAATTAATCAGAATTTTTGCACCAGGTAGCTTACTGCTTATTGAATAGGGTCTGGTGGGGTAAAGTGGTCATAAAATCAAGGTTTTTTAACTTAAGTGGATAAAAAATGAAAGAAATTACTTAAACATTTCAACTTTTTTTGTGATTATTTTACATTGCATTAATAAAGAACATGGTTCATTGAATTTTAGACAGAAAAATATTAATTTAAGTAGTCTTATATGACTTTCTTTTCCCTATGTATTTATGACCACTTTACCCCATGGGGTGGGGGAAAGTGGTCATAGCATGAGGTAAAGTGGTCATAATTGAAAAAAAGATGCAAAACCAGTGTGAATAAAAATAATATTTATATATTTTGGTTATTTATAATGATTACACTTATAAACACGAGTATATGCGTGTATACACGAGTATATACGTGCATACATGAGTATATAAATGCATACAAGAGTATACAAGTTTATACACGAGTATATGCATCTATGCATCAGATGCGTGTATGTACGTGTCTGGTCGAGTAAGTACGTGCATACCCGAGCATATACGTGCGTGTTCACGAGTCTTCACTAGTATATATGTATCATGTGCAAATGTGTTTGGTACAATATAAACGAGTATTTACGTGTGTAGACGTATATGTACCTGCATAGACGAATATACATGTATACCTGTATATACCGCACATCATATGCATGAATGTATATCTCTCGAGGATTTACGTATGTACACGAATATATACGAGTATACACGCGTACATATAAGTGTACATACGAACATATACGGGTATACACGAGTATGCATGAATATACGTTTATATGTCGAATGTGTATATGTACGTTTCTACTCAAGTATATACGTGTAAACAAGCTTAAATACATGTATGTAAATGTATACACCTGTATGGAAGTATATAAGTACATATAGTTGTATATACGTAAATTTAGGTGTATGCTCTAGTATACACGCGTCATCAGATGCTTGTATGTACTTGTCTACTCGTGTATGTACATACACTAGTATATACGCGTACTCACGAGTATATACAGGAATAAATCAGATGCTTGTATTCACGTGTATGCTCGAGTATCAGAGTATATAGGCCTGCGTTCGAGTATTTACGTGTTACGTGTATATATGCGTATCAGGAGGTTCCATCCCCTGCTCGTTCCGCTCGACAGTCCCATTCGCCACCAGCGGCGGGTGACAATTGATAATTTTATTGTTTTTTGATGATTTAATAAGCGGCTCCATATCTCCGGTTCGTTAAAGTTTAGAGGGATGAAGCAGGGCGAAATGGCTTCCCCTGGATGTCCTGCAACCATTAGGACCAGTATTGACCTGGTAGACGTTGACAGTCCGAAGGAGATAGGTTTACAGCCACACAGACAGAAGCGCACAGAAATTAATATTATAGAGTAGGGAGCTCCGCCCCTGTTAGCTTCGCTCGCCAACCCCGTTCATCTCTTGTGGTGACTCAAAGTTGACTGCGGGTGACAATTGATGATTTTAAAGTTTCTTCCCCGGAATATCCGGTCCCTTAAGGCTTAGAGGGGCGAGACAAGGCGGAATGGCTTAATCTGGACGTTCTGCATCCAAAGTAGTGGTGTTTGTGATCCGAAATTTACGACATTTCCGAAAATTTTGGGTATCCCTTTCAAAGTACAGACGAATTTATATCTATATAGACACATTCTTCTAGACACCCATGTATGTATTTATTGGTACAATTATGAGAATATATTGTTTTCAGTACACTTACACCTGTAAATAAGTAAATATTCGTTTATATACAGGCAAAAGCACGTGTTTACAATTGTGTTTACAATTATATATTCGTGCATACACGTATACAGGGTGTTCAATTTCAACCTGCAAGACCTTTATTTTCGCAACCGTAAGTCCTAGATGTATACTTCCAATTGCAAAAATGTTCAAAATCAGATGCAGAGTTAAGTTATTGAATGTTTGAAGTGAAAATAAAAATAAGTCAAAAAACACAAAATTTAACTTTTTATACGGGCCCTAGGTCCCCTAACTTATAATTAAAGAAATAATCTCTATTGAAAACTATTACTAACACAAAAAGCTTGACATTTGTACGATCAAAGCTCAAGGAGCTATTCCATTTCAAAGTTTTAAGGGACCATACAGAAGAGGAGATTGGAACTTATCGCCCTTTCAGATGAATGACAAATCGTCAAAGTAATAAAAACAAGATATTTTTATTTTTCATTGCTATTTCAAAAATAAATGCAAATGTTCTGCCGTGATACGCAAAAACGCAATACAAAACCTCGAACAATTTGCGAAACCACGCTCTATGTACCCATATCATTTTAAACACTTATTAACCACTATATTTTCCTCGAAAGGTGTTATTGACGGCGAGTGAAAAGTGGTCTAAGTCACAAAACTCTGTTTTCATATCTCGGTGAATATTGGTCGTACTAATTTCAAACTTTTTTTGTTGAAATTATTTTTCAATGAAGATTTTTTCCCTAAATAAAAGTTAGGGGACTTGGGGCCAGTATAAAACGTTAAAATTTGAATTTCTTGACTCATTTTTATTTTTACTAAACTCTCAATATCTTAACCCTGCATCTGATTTTGAACATTTTTGCATTTGGAAGTATATATCTAGGACTAACGGTTGCGAAACTAAAGGTCTTGCAGGTTAAAACGGAACACCCTGTATACGAGTATATACTCTTCCCGACATGTATATATACGTACATACTCATGAATACATGTATTTACATTAATGCTCCTCCATGCACGTATATACTTTTGTATACAAATATATAGTATACGTATATACATTTGGACATGTGCATCTATACACAATTATACGTGTTTACGTACGTATATACCGATAAAAATCCAGATATAGTAGTATCACACGTATATATTCGTAAGTAAAACTTTATTTCATAACATTTGCTGTAAAAACAATACATGTTTAGTGAAATGAATATTTAATTAATGT
Organism: Uloborus diversus; assembly: GCF_026930045.1. Taxonomy (NCBI): domain Eukaryota; kingdom Metazoa; phylum Arthropoda; class Arachnida; order Araneae; family Uloboridae; genus Uloborus; species Uloborus diversus. Next base: position 125,764,685 of record NC_072740.1, read on the forward strand.
CTGCCTTATACGTTAAGATTTACTAACTGTAGAACAACGATTTAAGTTAAGCCTAATTATATGACCACTTTACCCCATCTTACTTGAACTGTTCTAAAATATTATGTAAAATAAATACAGATAGCTGCTAATGAGTAAGTGTTCTTGAGACATGTAGGAAGCTTCCCGTGCCTTCAATCTGTTTGAAACTCAAGTAAACAAAATTTCCCAGAGAAGTTAAAACGGGTGTTTAGATTTTAAAATTTTTCATATGCACAAAAAAATTTTTTTTCGCTTAATAAAATGTTGCCAGCGATAAAATTTTGAATTCAGAATGTAGTTCCTAACCGTTTAACCCTAAAATAAAAAAATTACATTCATACGAAAATTTGTTTACAAGCTACAGCCATTTATTTGACGTATGACCACTTTACCCCATTGACCACTTTCCCCCACCAGACCCTATGGATAATAAAAGATCATGACATTTTAAACTAACATTAGACTGGTCAGTGTAGGCCTCTAACCTTGACCTGGTAGAATGGACAAAGAAACGTAACTTGTGTTTTTGTTTATTTAGCAGGTCTAATTTTAATAAGCGAAGAGCTGAAATTTTAAGGTGGCTAGAGTAGAAAGTTTCCTAGAAAAGCATTTTTTTTATTTAATCTCATACATTTTCCATTCAGGTAAATAAAATATTAATATTTTTTTCATTTCCCGAAGAGATATCCTATTTTAATTATTTTGTAATATTTAATTTCACACATCTTATGAAAATAAAATATTTATCAATCGTGGTAGTAAATGACTTGACAAAAAGAAGCATGAAGATATCGATTGAATAAAAGAACACTGTTAAAAATTTTTCTTGAAAATGACGGAAAAAGTACCGGCAGCAAAGTTGACGTAAATATTACGTTTCCGCTCAATTATTTTCCGTGACTTAACAGAAGTTCCATTTCTTATTTCTCCGTAGTTGTATTTTTCCGTTTATAAATCATCAAAATCGTTCTCTTTTTCTTCGGGGTTTGTTTTACAATTTTTCCACTTACTTTTCGGCATCGCTCATCACCCAAGCTTTATCATCAAATAACGAGTTGAACCGCACCTTTAGTGCGGACTCTCGCTAGTGTGTTAAATTTAGTTTAGCTCCCAGTTTGCTGGCATTCTCAGCTTCAATATGATGACATCTGCTTCCAGCTTGGTTATCGACTATTCCAGACTGATGAGTCCATATCAAGTACGAAACCGAAGACTTTGGAAGTCATAACCCTGGTACATTGCATTCCTGTCTTCGCCCTGGCTTTAAAGCGACAACTTTTTACATATTTGAGAATGTGTTGGCATAATGTAGTCTTTTCAATGTGACAGCCGTCGAAACTACCTTGTCTTTTTCATTGTTTTAATCTATACAGAAGCTAAACTGCTTCACATGTATAGAGGACTGTGTACAAAGCTCCTTTCCTCCGGACACACACAGAAAAGATTTACAATACAAAGGGAATAATCCCCAGGCAACAGGCGAGTACCAAACCCATGACCTCAGGATTAGAAGACGGAGTTTCTACTGCTCATTCAAAGGATTTGTGTTTTGGCGGGCAGGAGGGGATTGGCGGGCCACGCCCCAAGAGTCCTCAGGCGCCCTTTCAGCAAGTCAAGGTTGACGCTCTTTTAGGTTCATGGTCCGCCCCTGATCCCCGTGCCCGTGATTTCAAAAATTAAGCGGTTTCAGTTTTGTCTTAATCGTTGCTCTGCACTGTCAGAAAAACACATCAGCATTTCAAATTATTAGTTTCTGTTCAATGGTCATAATCAGGGGCCCAGCAAAGTGGGGAATTAGAAGTCAATTCCTCCCCAGAAAACATGGATTTAGGGTATATTACTAAGCCTTGCATGGTATTTTATGTACAGGCAAGGGTTAATGTAACCCCCCCCCCTCCAACCAAATACTAGCACATAATGTGCCATCTTTTCTTTTTTCTTTGTGAGTATATTTTAGTGAAAGAACTAAATGAAAAAATAGTTTGGTTTTTATGGGAAGCAAACTACGTTATTCATGTTTCCCACTAAACTAAATCTTATTTTTCATAAAAAGTTAAATTCAGCAAATGCATTTTCACTGCATCTAAACAACTCAGCAGCGAAAGATTATGCAAATCGAGGCTCTGGCAACGCTTTTCGGCACTCCACGTTGTGTTGCATCAGTTGTCGCTGCGTACTGTTCCTAGGCTCTTGTTCATGCGAGTTATTTTCGAAGTATTGTGTTATGAAAGTTAAAATTCAAGATGAGTAAGTTATTTTCTTCTTTATAGTTTACATATGTATCTTTAATTGTTCCTGTCTTTTTTTATTGATTTTTCAGAAAAAAAATATTGTTAGTTCTTTAGCTGTTATATGCTTTGGTTCAGCACGTTTCTTGTGAAAATGTTCGTGAACTTACATGTTTAACTAAGCTTTACGTGAATATTTTTGTAGAGCGTTACTAGTAAGACGAGATTCTTTGGTCAAATCACAAGATCATGTCCATTTGTTCTACAAATCTTGCATCTACGAATTCATGGATATTTCTATACTGGGCGCAATTTCAATGGCGCTAATATTTTCAACTGAAAATTTGATGAAACTGCGGACAACAACACTAGTCAAATTCGCTTATGATGAGCCTGAAAGGAACCGCGATATTTGCGCGTTATAACAGAGCTCGTAAGAATTAGACAACTTACACAGTAACATTTATTCTGCCGTGTGCAGGTAAAAAGCAGTAACTGCAAATTTTTCTTTTTTTTTTTTTTTTTTTGTTATCTATTGTAAGTTATCTTTAGTGTACAAGCTCGCTTATTTGGTTTCCGCTGAAAAAAAGGCGTAAAAAAGCATGCAATTCCAATATTTTTCTATTGCTAGTATTGAATACACCGCACATTTCTTCAAATATCTCGAAAACTCATTTTTGCAGATACTGCCGTTTACCTGCACAAGGCAGTATTGTTGCTTCCTCGTTATTATAATTGTTATTATTATTTTGAGAACTTCCAGCCGGAAAAACATAGCCATTTGGCCATAGCCAGGGCTCGAGCGCGAATGCTGCGTGCAGGTCTAAAGTTTTCAAATTTGTCGTTATCATCGTCGTATTTATTACTTTTTTAAAAACTTAGCTTCAGAACAGGGGTGTCCACAGGGAGGGGGGAGGATTATGGCGCAAGTTGCGCCATTCAAGTTTTTTTTTGAGGGGGGGGAGGGGGAATTTTTTTGTGGTTTAAAATTTGACTCTTAGTTTATTGATTTATTTTTAATTTGAATAATTCATGTTATTCTGCTTACATTTTATTTCATGTATTTCTCTTGTTTGTGTGTGTATGTAGTATGTCATTGGCGTAGCACAAAACTTTTCTAATAAAAGAATAATTGTAATAATACTTAAACATAAATAAATATATTTAAAAAAATAAATATAAAAATAGAAAAGGAAAGAGTTTTGCGCCATTGAACTTGAGGGGGGGGGGGGTCTGCACCTCTGCTTCAGAATATTCAAGGAAATTTTCCAAGACCGAATGAGTTTCGCTGGAGAAACGAAAATGAAATAGTAGTTCTGTGACTAGCAAAAATGCTGCTGGGATTTTCTAGTCTAAAAAGCGAATTATCCTTTCGTAGACTTAGCATTGTACCAATTTTTTAAGTATCTTTCTTATTTTATCGTTAAATCCAGGTTTTCGCTAAATCAAAGCTCTTAAAGTTGGAGTGTTTTTGAACAGGAATTACATGCTAATAGTTTCGCTTAATTTTCCATATCCTATCGTCCTCCCCCCCCCCTTAGGCCCCGTCTGTTTTATTTTTATTTTATTTTTTTGCATTTCTGAAATTAGTGTTTTTAACAATTTTATGACTGTACGAAAGAACTTTTTAATTTTTAGTTATTATTGTAGATAATTGTTATCAATTGTGGTTGTCCCGTACAAATCTGTATAACCCATAGCAACCCCTATGAAATAATTTTAATGACAAATTCATCAAATCAGCTTATTCCAACATTTCAAGTAAAATAACTTTTGCGAATATTTTAAGAAATCTCAAGAATCGTGTTACTTGAACTAAAATGAGTATGAAAAAATATCATTTGCTGCCCATTCGGGTTGCATATCGGAGTACGATTTTTGCTTCCAGTGGAAATTTCTAGGATAATTACTCTTTTTGAACGCCTGTTTGGACAGAACTGTATAATGTTTATTAAACTCAAATTACTCTAAAGGTATGCTTGAAAGCTACTTTTTAATGATTTGAAGTTTCTCGCGCTCGATGGAATATTCTATGCATTGAAATAAATTATCGAAATTTTGCGACGTTATGGAATAAAAATAGGAAGCTTTTAAACCGACAGATTAAATTTTCGGTCAAACTACACTGCCATCTCATTTAACAGTTCATTATCAATACAGTCGAACCTTGTTTATCCGGGCCCCAGTTCATCCGGGACTCTGCAAGTCCGGAGTAAATTTTTGGAGTGTAAAATACGTATTTTATTCGCTCAAATAATTTGAAATTACGATAGCTGAACTATAAGTGCGCCAAACATTTGCTATTTATTTTGATTAAATGCAAAACTCCTGCCTAGATCGCACAACAAATTATGCTTGAAGTATAATTCCAATACCATAGCAGTTGAACTATAAAATGATTAAATGTCGATTGTGCGAAACAATTCCGTGTCATTTTGTTAAATAACATTGTTCTTTTGCATAAAAGTATGTCTCCTTATTTATGGAATTGTATTTCTTTTCCATACAACTCGTATTATCCAGGTCTTAATTTATCCAGTTTTCCGTTGATTCCTCTGTTGGTTATTTTTCTTGTTCAAGAATTGTACTGAAAAAAAGTCTTGTATAGCTTTTCTCGCATGGTTTCAAGCAGTGCCGTAGCCTGAGGGGGAAAAGGGAGTCATTCCCCTATAAAGCAAAGAAGGTATATTTAATCATGAACATACGTGCAGGGGCCGAAAATTGCGCATTTTAACCTTTTCAACCCTCCCCCCCCCAAAAAAAAAAAAAAAATTCTCGCTACGCTACTGGATCAAGTCACCCTGACTGGCAAGACCCTTCGAAGTTCGTTAATAATTCATTTTAAATGGTTTTTAAACAACAGCTATTTAAATAAGAGCGCGGTAGTTACAATAAAAGTTAGTGTATGAGCAATTGGTCGAATTTTAACTTTCGCGCTACATTTGTGATACAATGATGGTAGTTGAAATAATTTTGTGACACAATTATGGTGGCTCTTCTGAATGGGATTGACACCAGGAAAATGAATTGGGATTTTTCCAACCCCGAAAACTGTGAGGGGGGGGAACCCCTTTATAGGCGGGAAAATCCTGTACTGCTTGTTACTTCTTGCCTGAGTAGGAATATAGTTTGCGAAATGGGCAACGACACTGCCAATCAAATCCGCAAGATCTTAAGCCGTTTTTCCTCACCTCTATTTCAACTAATGGAATCGTTGAATCGGTCGGGCAGCGGAGCTCAACCTGCCAGAGGTGGACAGTACTTATGAAAATGGGATGTTGTTGTCGTGTGCCAGTTACGCTGGCAATTTTAAATGCGCTGCTTTACTTTTCCAACTGTACTGTAATTTCGTGTGAATTTTGTCTTCTGCAGTACACACATACCACAACAACACACTTACAAAAAGAAAGGACAAGGACAGGACAGAGAAAATACGTCGATGCCCGAGTCGGGATTCAAACCCGGACCTTCTTGTCGCAGTCAGACTTCTCTGACTACTAGACAAGGCAACCGGCATAAAAGCGCGATAGATTCAATGAAAGAGTACTCAACTCTGAGATCCCAATGTTAACCCAAAAGGCAGCAAAATGACTGACGTCAGTAGAAAGAATATTTTATCAAGAGAAGAGCATTGAACCAAAGATAAAATCAGTCTGTAAAATATTCCCCTAATCTCCTTCATAGTCCACGCCTTAGACCTTTGAGAATTTGTTTGCCGTTGACTGAAACAGTATTAGCGAGTTTACTTTTATTCCTTTAACTTCTGGAAGCAGTTTGCGGTAACTGAATTGCAATAGTTGATTTAAGGGGTGTTCACTTATCAGCCATCCGTCCCGTCCACCCCGTTTTTTTTCGACGTGCCAACGAAAACAGGGTAGCATTCACATACAATCGCCGTACTTCAATCAAGTGGCTGAATTCACCCACCAAAAAGAAAAGAACGCGCTGCTTGGCGGAAACCAATCAAATGCTGTCCTTTTGACGGCTATCAAATATCAAGGGTCTTCTGATCGAAACCGGTTCCGTCCAAGATGGCTTGCTGTCATGACAACCAGCTAACAAAAACCTTTTTCTGGTGGAAAACGAGGTGATGTGTGCATCACATGACTTCCTTTTACTCCAATTTAATGTCACTTTCTCATTATTGGCAGTTTTAATATGATTCAATAGTTTACTCTCTAAATATCACCAACAGTGGCCAAACTAAAACCAGATTTAAAAAAAAAAAATAAAAAATCGCCAAATTTTTCGCAAAGTTTGCGACAAAACTTGGCGACTAAAAGACTGGCGATATATCGTTAATTGTTTGCTAAATTCTAACCACTTGAGTTTACATCGAAATTAACAATGACTTTCCCCCAAAATGGAGCAAGACCCCCTATGAAGCATACGAATGCAACCAAAAAGGAAGGTGCACAACTAGACCCCACTAGGAGTCTACGTACCAAATTTCAACTTTCTAGGACATTCCGTTCTTGAATTATGCGACATACATAAAAACAGACGTCACGAGAAAACTCATCGTAATTAACTCGGGAATCGTCAAAATGGATATTTCGGGTGTCTGTACGTTCCTAGGCACATATCCACGTGTGGTCAGGTTGAAAAAAAAAAAAAAACTCAACATTCATTTGGGAGTGAGAAAAATGGAAATTAAGGCCGATTTTTGGGTGAAAATTTTTTCGCGAATACAATTTTTCCTTTTTTGTAAAAGGAAGTAAAAACGGGACGGGCAGCCGTAGTGTGAACTACCCTTAGGGGCTCATTCAACTCTGACAGAACTTGATCGAATCGAACACGATCAGTTGTATCTACCAATAGTGCAGATAGAAATTTCCTTTGCCCTACTCAGAAAAAAAAATCTTGCTACTATACTGAAAGATAGAACTTGATCAAACCGTACATAACAGAGCTGAATGAGCCCCTTAGTTTTAGTGTCCTTTAAACATTTCATGCACGTGACGTCTTTTAAAAAAATATTATCTCAAGCTATTAAGTTTACTTTTAATGTTTTCAGAGTATTAACTGAGTCTCTAATTTTTCAGATCGCAACGAAACAAAAAGAATGATAAAGGAGTTGATGAAAAAAGAATTAGAGAAATATGTTCGTAAAGAAGAGCATGAAGCTGTAGAAGCCCGCTTAGAATTTGCAGAATATGAAAATTCAGTATTGAAAAGTGAAAAAACTGAACTTAAAAGAAAATATACATTGTTGGACAAAGCATTCAAAGACCTCAAAAAAGGTACGGCAGCTAAAAGCAATTATTTTCCAATTTTGTATATTACTTATATTTATGATTAATGCATTATACATTTCGACTATTCTATCATTTGTACAAAATCCCTTACTGATAGGGGGGGGGAGGGGATTCTGTGAAACATTCAGGTGCGTTTTCTCGATTAGCTTCATTTTGACTAACTGGAATTTTCCCCTCTACTCTTCAAAGATTTTACATTAGCGCCTAAATGCGCAATTTAATTTTTTAGGCCCTTCACTTCGCATTTCACACACAAAATACTTCGGCGGATATAATTATATCTCTGTATTTCTGACTGTCAATTTATACCTATTTATCTCCAAATTTATCTTCCTGCATTTATAATTTTTTTATGGTATATTTATCTCTATCGATCTTTCTATCGATCTAAATATCAAATTCAAGAAGATACTTTCTGTAATATAAATATCTCTATCAATCTTCGAGTATCTTTCTTTATCTTGACATATCTGTATTAATGTCTTTCTTACAGAAAGATATTTTTATGTTCTCGACATAATTTACAAATATTTTATGATTTATACATATTTTGGGAGTTAAGTACTTTTCAGATAAGTTATTAAGAGATAATGAAAATAAATAAAATATAGAAATTAAAAAATATATTTTATCTAAAGGCAATTCTATTTTAATCAAAGATTCTATTGTTCCACAAAACACCTTAAAGACCCCGAATAAGCTTGATCCTTGGTATCTAACATGATCTTTGCTGCGAATATAGATTCTACTTTTATATAATGCGATAAAGTTTTTCGAGTGCAATATGTAAATAACATATTCACAATTCTAATAATATAAAATAGAAGAGTTTGTTCGTTTGAAAGCGCAAATCTCAAGAACTCAACTGGTTCGAATTGAAAAAAAAAAGTGTTGAATAGATCATTTATTGAGGAAGGCTACAGGCTATAATAACATCACGCTGTAACTAATAAAAGTGGAGCTGAAATAAATTAAAATTAAATCAATAATAATCATGATGCATTTTTTGTTTGGATAGCTCAGTCAGTAAAGCGCTCGGTCAGCAACCCTAGGGTCTCGCGGTCGAACCCGGCAGTGGGCGGGAAGAATTTTACTATTTATTACCTGGCTCTTTTACAAATTATTTAATTTATAAAACAATGGTTTTCAATTATTTTTCATTGAATTTTTTTTTCGGTTTCTTATTTAACGGAAAACAGTGATGTGTATGTGTAATTGGAGGGTGTTTAGTGCAAAATTGTTGCGATCGTTACTGAGAAACTGCCGCCAAGTGTGAAGTACTAAAATGTCATTCCCTTATAAGTAATCAATTTACATTTTAATACACAATCCTGAATCATTCAAGGTGCCCGAAAAGACCTTGACATATTTTTGAAAAATCATAGGAAAGCAATGAATGGGGTTGCTTCCGAAATTTTAAGTGTTTTTTTTTTTTTCTAAAAGAGCATGCTTAAAGGATCTAACCATGTTTTTAAATAATTTGACAAACTTAAGTGTTTAACAATTATTTGTATCGAAGTGCACGTTAAAATTTTTTACGCTTCTGCGCATGACATCACAAGTGATGAAATGCAATTTACTGATGCCTTTAGCACACTTCAAATTATCGAAACATGGCAACAGGGTTGACAAAAGTGTAAACATTTAGCGCGCCAAATTACATCACTTGTGAAGTCATAAAGACCACGCCTTATTTCCGAAGTCGGACAGTTAAAAAAATTAAATAAAAAATAAGTGTTGAGAAAACAAATTTTTTGCCTTAGTGTTATTTTTTTGCTTATTCTATCAATTTTAGTGACTAAAAATAAGAGAACGCGGTGCAAAGTGAAATAGTGAACGTTTCTCTGCTTTTAGATCCACCTATCCGTTATTGTTTTAACTATATAGTACCATATGTAGTTTATTCCAGTCAGGAAAATAATACCGCCGAAGATTAAAGGATTTGGCGAGACAGGCAATATTTGAAAAAATGTTCATATTGTAATATTTTGTAAGTCACAAATTTTTGTTACTGTCAAATGAGTTAACATCTTAAATATTAATTGATACCTCCTAATCTTCAATGCAGTTTTTATTTAATTAATATTAAGCTAATTTGTATCTTAAATAAATTTTACAATATGGAAGTTGCAACCTATTAAATGTTCATATTTTGGATACTGTTAATTGACCCTCAAAACTAAGTTCACCATCGCCGAATTTTAAAACAGTGAATTTTTAAAAATTCGCCTTCAAAAGTGCGTTCTTCTGAAACGTCACGAGCTTACGTCACAGGGCACTATAATGGGCAGCCTTCCGCCGAAGATCTCTTGTTTTCTCTAGGGACATTTTGAGCGCGCTGATATTTTTATTTTTTAAAGATTCAATAATCCTTTTGAGCACGCTATGGAGGCCGAATTCGTTAAAGCACAATCTAAATAATCTTCCTCGAGTAACATCAATGATGATATTCGGATATTTCCGAGAGGATGAGAGGTTTAATGTTCCAGAAACGCGAGGAGTTAAATGCGAAGACATAAGCTTTTTACGTTTCGTCTTCGAAGTCGAATGCACGTCCTTCGGCTTCTCCCCTATCGGAAGAGCGCATGACGTCACTTCCTATGCCATTTGACGTCACAAGCGCTTGAACTTTAAAAAATAAATTTAAAACTACTTATCGTATCGCAAAATTTTTTTCATCTATGATGTTCATATGTTACTCCATCATTTAAAAATAAAATTGAAAAATCGAAAACTTCCCTATTAGTCAAGTATATACGGGGCAAAGTGAAGTAGTTTCATTTGCTCACTCAATCTAATACATAAAAATCTCCTGTCACGGTGTTAGTTATTGAACTCCTCCGAAACTGTTCGACCGATTTTTATGAAATTCTTTAGGTGTTGAGAATAGGAAATAACGCATATACTCACATCGGTAGGTAATTAGAAAGTCCTTTTTAGTTTTTTTTCGCGACGCTCCGGCAAAATATCGGAACATGTCCCCACTAGATGGCGCTTCGGAAATTCTCAATGATTTTAAATTTTATTTATTGCATTTTTCTATTCGCAACTCCTATGGTCGGTAATTAGCAATACTAAAGAAAAAGGTAAAACATTCCATTCCACGTGGTTTCTTTAGGGGTAAATTACAGGCTTCAGACAGTTTGCGATGTAATGTAATTTCAGAAGAATAGAAAGTTTCCTACAAACATGATGAAAAATTACTGTCATTCACTAAGCGTCAAAGTAAGTTATAAGTTATGGCATTTGTTTTACCTTTTTCATCCGCCTTTAGACAGTGGCTGCAGCGCCCCCTATAGTTTATTGGAGTTGCTATTTTGTAACAAATTTAAATGTTTGCGAAAGCCTTGCTTAATTTAGTTTCAATGGTTTTCAGTTTCGCTCTTTGATGCTGTGATGTATCATCAAAACGCTTCGATTTCAGAATTTTTTTCATCCTCGGGAACAGAAACAGATCACAGGGGCCTAGGTCAGCCGAGTACGGGAGTCGAGGAACGACTGGCCACCCCTGAGAGGCCAAGTAGCGGTTAATAGTGAAGGCTAAGTGTACGGAACCGTTATCATGGTGAAGGAACCATTCTTCAGATCGCTCGCGCGAGCACCAACTCATTCTTGTTTCTTCCATAGTTTCGTCAATCGTAAAACGACGACTCTGGATTTTTGGCTGATTTTTTCAACGTTTTCATCATTTCGAGACGTTGTAGGGCGCTCAGAACGAGCATGATCTTCAACACTCATGCTACCATGTTTAAAACGCCCAAACCACTCCAAAAATTGCGTACGGCTAACAGCATCGTTCTTGAAAGCTTGTTGAAACTTTTGGTGAGCTATTCTGTTGCCGACTTTTCAAGCAGGAAACAAAATTTTAAGTTTACAGTTTCTTTCAAATCTGCCATAACAAGTTCGCAGGCGGAAAGCAACAACACCTGAGAAAACCAACACTACGATCAGACATTATAAACTAAACTGTCACCACTTGCACAGCTGGTTTGTGAAGGTCTCTACTAGAGCCATCTAGCTGGAGAACACTCGACTACATCTACGATTGGCATCGCACCATTAGTCCGGCTTCTTTTGGGTCCTCCCTCGTATAGGTATTTTTTGATTCCCAATTTTGAAAAGTGTCCAAAAAAAAAATCTGGATAGTGACATTTCGTTCCGCTTATACCTATGGCAGTTTTGGTGGGGCAAGGTGCATTCTTTTCGGGGGTGGGGGGATGTCCCATGTGAAACAAGCAAAACATAACTCATTTTGCCAATTCTTGCCGAAATGTGGTCTAACGATATCGCATTATCCTTTGCATCATTTGGCATTGCAGTAACTTTACTGGATGGATGCAAAACAGCTCATTCAGCATTTAAGTCATTTTTTTACAAGTTGGACACTTTTGATAGTTCGTGTCTTTAATTCTCGTAAAAATTTCAGGCTGTGTTAGTGGTACTATAAGAAAAAATAGTTTCTTTTTCTAAAAAACTGATTTGTTTGTCCTTGAGTAGGGGTCAAAGTTTAAGGTCGTGAAAAAAAAAGAGCTAATATACGATTGCTTTGCTTCAAAAGCAATGAGTGAACCAAGCCAATTCTTTTGAATGTGGATATTACTTGATACTAGGTACATGCCAGCATAAATACTTTGGTGACTCACTAATAGCTTTGAGGGCAAAGGTCTATTGAAACTAATCCTTTTTTTTTATTTTTTTGCCTTTTTAGGCCCGAATGTCTGCTAAAGCCGTGAGTAACCTCCGAAATAAGTATTTGATTAATTTCTCATCACAGTTTAGTAATAAGCATCACATAAAATTGCTTTCGTTTCTCATGACTTTAGTAGTTAAACGGTCTCAGTCTATTTTTTTTTAAATGCCCAAGTTTAGAAGTCGATAACTTTGGGACACAGCTGTAGTTATAGTCAGAGTGGTGTAGTTTAAGGTCCAGGTTAGAAAACCATGTCAACTAATCAACTTTTTGCATTGCGCAATCTCAAAGTTGATAATTTGAAAAAAAAATAATCAGTTTTAGTTCAATTACTCTAAAACGCCTGAGTCAATAACTTAGAACAAGAGCTGTAATTATATTCTACGTGGTGTTGTTTTAAAATCGTGTCAAAATCTTGAGATCCAATAATCTTACGTAATTAAACGGTCTCAAAAATGACGATTTTAGTAAAAGCACGTGTTTTCACGTGTGTTAGTAGTTTTTTCACGTGTTTATATACGTGCTACTCAAAATCTTACGAGCTCAAACTCGCATAAATACTAGAACGAATCAACAGCCTAATGTACTTTAATCTCCCAAAATTTCATTTTTCCAGTGTAAAAAAACATTCTGTAACCTTGACCAGAACATCGCAATTCTTCTCATGAACGGATCCGTCCTTTTAGAGCACTATATTTTGGAGATAATAGATCCTCAGGATTCGGCTCTCGGAAGCTAAAAATTAGCATAAGGTTAGTTTCAAAGACATGTCTACGCCTCTATAAAATTTTATCCCATTCGGGGATGATCGAGCAGGAAATGTTTGAAAAATCAGGTCAGTTGACATGGAATCACTGATATAATCATTATGCACGTTTCACCTGCATCTTTTGTTATTGTCTAACCATCCTGCGTGTTTTTTTTTTTTTTTTTTTTTTTTGACTTTATATTTACATTATTACTTATTTACATTATTACTTTATAGCCTTATTTAACAAATTTTTTCATTTATAAAAAAAAATATTGTTAGTATAGTGTATATGCAAATTCTTCTGTAATTATGAACTCAATATATTACCTAATTGCAAGTCGTCTTCATAAAATATAGCATTGATTTATGATCATTAAAAAGTCAAATAAAAGATGCATAAGAATTGTCACAATTACAGGATGATTCCACGTCAACCTAAATTTATCAAACTGTCCCTGCTCGATCATCCTCGAATGGGATTAAATTTTATAGAGGTGTTGAGATGTCTTTAAAACTTACCTATGCAAATTTTCAGCTTTCGAGATACAAATCCTGAGTATCTGGGATCTCCCAAAATACAGTGCTCCAAAATGGTGGATCAGCTTTGTGAGAAGAATTGCCATGTTCTGGTCAAGGTTACAGAAAATTTTATTACACTGGAAGCATGAAATTTTGGGAGCTTAAAGTACATTAGGTTGTTAATCTGTTCTAGTATTTATGCAAGTTTGAGCTCATTAGATTTTGAGTAGCACGTATATAAACTCGTGAAAAAACGCTTTTACTAAAATCGTCATTTTTGAGACCGTTTAATTACGAAAGATGATTAGATCTCAAGATTTTCTGACATGAGTTTAAAACTACACTACGTAGAATATAATTACAGCTCTTGCTCAAATTTATTGACTCAGTCGTTTTAGAGTAATCGACCTAAAACTGTTTTTGTTTCAAATTATCAACTTTGAGACCGCGTAATTAAAAAAGTTAATTAGTTGCCATGTTTTTTTAACCTGGACCTTAAACCAACCACTCGGACTCTAACTACAGCTGTGTCCCAAAGCTCTTGACCCGTCGCGATTAAAGTTATTGACCTCAAAAACTTGGGCATTTTTAAAAAATCATCGACTTTGAGACCGTTTAACTGAAGTCAAGATAAACGAAAGCTATTTTTTGTTTTCCATAGTACTATATTGTGGTGAGTAAATAATCATGTACTAATTTCCGAGGGTTACTTACGGCTTTAGCAGATATCCGGGTCTAAACAAGGCAAAAAAGTAGCAGTTTCAATTGACGTTTGCGCTCAAAGCCATGAGTGAGTCACATAAGTATTTATGATGGCTTGTATCTAGTATTAAATAGTATCCTCATTTAAAAGAATTGGCTCGGTTCAATCATTGCTTTTGAAGCAAAGTAATCATATTTAGCTCTTTTTCTCACGACTAAAGTTTGACTTCCAATCGAGAGCCAACAAGTCAAATTAGAGAGGAAAGAAGCTTCACTTTTTCTTCTCACCATACTAGTACAATATCCTGAAAGTTTCGGGAAAATCGAAGGTTTGTCAACTATCAGGCCCCCATTCACTTTGTCCAGCTTTAAAAAAATGACTCTTAAACTGCCATTGGATATTCAAAATAACCCACACGGAGTGTACACCAAAAATAACGAGGCACTCTGTTACTCTCTTGAAGTGATTTCAGAAAAATATTTAATTCATTTTACATTCAAAAGTCACTGAGATTAAAATTCACGAGAAAGTGGCGAGGATTTGAAGTAATGATGAAAATATCCATTTAACATGTACGTCCAAATGCTACGTGATTCATTTGCTGACAAATTTTCTGACCTATTGTGAGATCGACGAATGAAAATTTGCTGCCTATGAAATTTTTTAATGGATAAAATTGCTCGCTAATTTCAGCACCATCGTTGATCCGAGAAAATGTTTTCATTGACCGCGATGTAAGTAAACAAGACATGCATCATGCGTGGCTGGCAGAAAGAGCCATATTTGGCAGCAAAAAATGGAGGTTGACGATTTATAAACTTCGAGATACGACCTGGCGACTTGGTCTCATACAAATCGATCGATACAGTTTGCGATGCTGACGAAACTGTAAATTATCCAACAGTTTTTGAATCCTATGAATAATTTATGTGGCAAAACAAGGTCTGCCAGATCAGCTAGTCATTTAATATAAATCATTTACATTTTCACTGATTAATTCATTTACATTCCTTCATTTAGTAATTCACTTTTTTATTCAATTCACTTTTTCTCATTAATTCCTTTACTCGCTCAATTATTTTCTTCATATATTAATTTGTTTATTCATTTTATTATTCATTTATTTATTTAACCTTTTTATTCTTTTGATCACAAATGTTTTATAATGGGGTGGTTTCCTTCAGTCAAAAGTACTACTTTTAGTCATTAAAATGGATAGAATAAGCAAAAAAAACAAAAAAAACATGAACCCAGAAAATACTTTTATTTTCCAAACAGCTTTTTAAATTTTTTAAAATGTCCGATTTTTAAAACAAGGCGTGGTCTTGATGACGTCACAAAGGATGCACTTTGGAGCATCTTTCTACTACGTTTCCACGTTATGAATATCAAACAGCGAATTAAAATTTCGCTCTACGCTTGCTATCAACCATATCGTTGCAATACACGTGAATAAAGATGCGAATTAAATATTTTGCATTGTGAATGGCAACACTGAATGGAATTTTATCATTTGTGATGTCATCGGCAGAAGCCGTAAACAATAAAAGCGCTCTGATTTAATCAATTTTTAAAAAATTATTTAAATAAATAAATTTATTAAAAAATGATCAGATCCTATGTTTTTAAGCATGCTCTTTCAGAAAAAATACTTTTAAAATTTCGGAAACGACCCCATTGAATAGAAAATATTTTATTAGAAAAGTTTCTTTTTTTCTTTGCCCATGAAAAAAAGTGAAATCTCCATTTTTTTAATTAAAATTTACTGCCAAAAATAAAAAATTATGTTTCAACTCAAATTTTATAATAAAATAGAATTCTTTTTTCATGCGCTGCCATTTTCAAAACCAATTTCAGATTTATTAATTTTGAAAGAGATCAGTCATCTCAACCATTTCACTTTGCCCCACATTTCCCTACTTTTGACTGAAGGAAGCAACCCCATTGTCGGGTAAATATGCGGTTTGGAAAATAATACTCCAGGTTGTATTTTTATGGACATGATAAGCATGCGTGCATGAAAATGTTACAGGCTATAACTTAGAAACGTGACAGGTTAGACACCTATCATTTGGCAATTATGGTTGCAATTAAATAAGTAACTCAATACACGTGGTTGTATTCATGTTAAAAATATCGTGTCGCAGAGTGTAATCTTAATTTCGCTTTGTAGGCAGTTTCTTACATTAATGTTGGCCTCTAATGTGTAAAATTTCGTTTTATTCGAAAACTCTTGATGCGTCATTTTTTTTTCTTATCGAGTTCTTTGGATTCATGTGTGGACTGACTCGCTCGCGATTCCGATCTTTTTCCATGAAGATACTTTAAAATTATACTCCTGTCTCTCTCTCTCTCTCAAAAAAAAAAAAAAAAAAACAGCCAAACCTTAAAGCTTTTCACACATCCACGTTTTCATTATATACCAAATGCTTGTTCAATAGTATTATCTATTACTTGAAATGAAATTATTCTTTAATGTTTATTCCCTTGTCAGACTGCACTATATTTGAAACCTTGAACAATCAACTCGGGGTTGGGAAAAAATGAATACCAATCCTAACCCCCTTTTTTTGGCGTGAAAAAATACTCATATTTTTTTTTTCTGCAGGATTTGATGCTTTGAATTCCAAATGGAATGCTAAATTTCCTGAAGGTAAGCTATGTTTTTGATTATTTTTCGCAACCTAACATGTATGTTAAATTACCTCTTCTAGAGTTATTCTGATTTGTTTTAAACGAGAGACAGAACAGTTACCATAGCCTATGAATTCAAACTCTCTACTTGATTCCTAAAATTAAAAAAAGATTTTTTATAGTGTCTGCGCTGAAATTCAAATTTTCAATTAGTTTTCTTCTGTCAAGAAAGACTTTCTTGCAAAATTAATGTACATGAATTGTAAATTTGCGTGAATTTCATCAGAAAAGTACTTATACTTCCAATTCTTTGAAAAAGTATTTAATGTACATAATTTGCAGAATTTAGTCACATTACAGCTTAGATACACGGTAGTTGTGCTGTAGGGAAAGTAAAATAAATTTAAGGGTGTGTCAAGTTAATCGATACAGTAAAAGCGTGTTTTTGTTTTTACAGCAGAGTTTATCCATGTTTATTTCTTAATAAACGTTTGTAGAAGATTCCGTTAAAGTGTTCAAGTGTCAGTGTTCCGTTAAGTGTAAATCAAGGATTCTTAACCTTTCAGGGTCTGCGCCCTCTTTGAATACTGGCGTGAGTCCCCCCGCCCCCATATGAGGTTACTAGAGGTATGAGATCACGCCCCCTCCCCTATACATACAAGCAAGTACAATATGAAACTGGAGCAGATTTTGATAGCTAAAACTAGTTAAGTTAAAATCCTTACACTTTCAGACACAAAATTTAACATTGCTACACGCTTTGTTTTGAATATACTATTAATGTTACCGGTTGCGGGGGGAGCTCGTGTTTAATGCAAGACATCTAGAGAAAGCATTTCCAACGTCTCACCCCGCTAAACTTTAAAAGCATTTTATTCAGGATCTCTGGAGGATATTTAAGGGTGAAAGTATTAAAATTATAAATTGTCAGTTACTGCAGGCTGTGAATGGTGTTGTATGAAGCGAGCATAGGTCGTCGCAAGACGAAACAAAAAAGGTTTAATTTCGGTGCCCCCTATGACTAAACTGGATCATCTGAAATCGAAATACCAAAGCTGTGTTATTAGTTAATTAGATTCTGAAGGTAACAACGTAAATTATAGTTTTTTTTTAACTTACGTTTAAAATGGCAATTTTCAACGTTTTGATAACATGACAACAACCCGATAACATCACTTCAGTGATGTCGAAATTTTTAAAAATCAAAGAAAACAAACTCTACGTTTAACCACACAATTTTAACTAATAAATCATTTTGTTTTGAGATCAGATGATCCAATGGTGAGTTGTGAAGGGCATCGCAATGAAACTTTTGTTTAAAACGTCCAAAGAGAGCCAATATCAATGGCGTATTTCCTAATTAAAAAATTAATGTAAAGTGCATAATATTCTTAAAATGTTACTTTAGTGATCATAGACATTTTTCTATATTTACTGTGTCGTCGGGAAATATCCAAAGTAAGGTTTTTGGTTCAGAATTAAAAAATAGCGTGTGTTAGAAACTATCTGGCTTCGAATTAACTTTCAGCATGTTAAAAATAACTTATATTTTAATATTATTGAAGGCAGCAGTTTCATAGATAGCTAGTTTTATGAGAAGTCATGAAGGACACTCATCTATTCCTATCATATTCTTTCTGTCGAACCATAACTCCTCGCTGAGCTGGCATGTTTACGATTACATCTTTTATCGATATAGGTTTACCTAATGTAGGTCCAGTGCCTTTAACTGGCCGCATTTGTACTTCTTAAACAAGCAACGGGTAAGAAATTTAAAAATTTAATTTCGCATAGCTGTATTTTTTCTGGATGACTCCAGTTTGATTTTCTATTAACAGGTAGTGGTAGTGCTTTTTAGGTGCTGTAAATGTTGTAAGATCATTGAACTCTAACATCAATGTGTATTATAGTAATCTTCTTTGAAAATATTGCCTGTAAGTTAAAAGTAATTTGAATTTAAAAAAATGCAAAACTAGTAGATATATTTGAACTTAGCATGTTACTTAGTAGTGATGTCAGTTTATTTTATTAGATAATTTATTTTTGGAGCACGGAAGAAAAAATTACTATTTGAGTTTGCAAAAATTGAACATAATTACAAAAAGTTTTTTTTCATATTAAATTGAAGCCAAGAATGACTACCATTCCTTAAGTTTAACTATTCCTTGCTACTGTGCTTAGTACACTAGCCGTTTACTCTGTTTGATTATCAGAAAGTTAGGTGAGCAAAATCAAATATGTTCACAAATATTTGAAATTGTTCTATTTATACATTTTTGATAGCTGATTAATCAATATGGATATTTGTTTAAATAGTTGCCGTCAAGAAGTAACATTAGTTGTACTTTTATTGAGTCTTAAATGAAGAGCTTCTTCGCAGTAATCAAAGTTTTGCCTCTACTCTCGCTTTAATCAACTAACTTCAAACAAGGAGAAAACAAAAACATGCTTAATGTGTAATGCGCATATGATTTCGTTACTTTGTTTACGGTTCCCTTTGACTAATTTTTCTTTTAACTCGAAACATAGTACTACTCGGTCAAAAGGCCGGTGAAGAAATTACATTGAAAATGCGTACAGGTATCCCTCGTGCAACACGGTTAATTCGTTCCCTGTAGTATCGAAACCGTGTTATACAAGACTTTTTTATAAATAGCTTTTACTTATTTTTTAACCTAATTAATCATGTACATACAATGGGTAATTCCATACGAAATGAGCAAAATTCGCAAAAAAGTGGTGCCGCATGGTAACAGATTTTTATGAAATTTGGTATACAAATTCCTCTTTTATGCCTATATAAAAATACCTAAAATATTTTTGCTTAAAATTTTTTATTTAAATAGTTACATGCGATTGAAAATTGGTCAAATGAAACAGCATTCTCATAAATACTAAATGTTGCACTTTTGAAGGCTTGTATCTTATTAACTATTTAATGAAAACATAAAAATTATATATTGCCATCTATGGAGTAGTGTAATTAATCGGATGTCAGTAAAATTTTCAAAGTTATTTTAGTTAACTTTTAATCGAGTTTCAAAAACTGAAAATATTTCAATTTTCTCATTATTAGGTATTTTATTTTTCAATATCAATCTTAAAGGAATGCATTAACTTTGATTAAATTAATACCCAATAATGTGCTAAGTATCATAAAAGAAATACCTTACTTTTGAAGTTGTATTTTGAAGAGGATTTTCGCCCCTTTGTCACATTTTCCATGTATCAACTTTTGGAGAGGGAGAGAATTGAAGAGACTATGATCATTCACAACACACACAAACTAATTTATTTTCTACACACAGAAACAGTATACATGATGGGCAGCCAATTTGCCCTTTTTCCCGAATAGCGGTCAAGAGATATGCCATAAACTTATCCCGCTATTCGGTCAGGAGATTTTTTTTTGCAGTCATGCCTTCATAACTGCCTATAGCCATATGAACTCAGGCGCTCTCATGCATCTGCGCAGAAGTCAATCGCGTAAAGCCCCATTGCGCAATTATGGAGATCCCGAGTTATTAATCTTGGGATCCCTGTCAAGTTTTACGCAATGTAACCACGTGGAGCATATAATTTCTTACATATTTTAACTCCTTTGTCTTCAAAATCAGCTTTAAACTTAGTGACATTTTGTAAAATGATTTTCCCTTCACATCGACACAAAAATTCAAATGAGGGAAAATTCAGACAACTTTAAAATTTTAAAAGAATATAGAGCTGTGTTTCTACTATTTGCTTGAAGAAACTCTAAATTGGTTTTTGATTTCCAAACGTAAAATAAAATTCAGAAAAATAGCATTTTCTTTGTGTTTTATGGGTTAATCCATACAGGTTCAACGGATGGGTGCGCTCGACCATTTTTAATTTTTTTGAAATTCATATCCCTAAAGGCTAGATATAAAAGATGTTTAAAACCACTTTTATTTTTTTTCTCAACTGGACCTTTGATTTTTAGAGGTCATCAAAAATGATTTTCGTAGTCAAAAATGGAAGTTTTAGATCTTTGCACTTCGGCCAAAATCTATTTCAATTACATTTATGACAGTTAATTTAACGCTTTGATGTTAAAGTGCATAAATTGATAGTCTTACATGCTGAGTTACGTAGCTATAAGTTAATAATTAAAATAACGGCAACAGGTTCAGGATCAAATGTAAAAATTTTACTCATTTCAAAGGACGATAACTCGCGTAGGGGACGGAAACACAAAATGAAATACGGCAATAAACTAATCACCGGAACCATGTTAAAAAGAATGTTGCTGTGTGTTTGTGCACCCTTAATAGATTACAGCCCCTCAAAAATCTGAAAAATGACATTTTTAGACTCCTGTAAACCAAAAGGGGGTGGAATTAAAAAAATTTCTTGACCAATTGAATATTCCATTAAAGTACTATACATGTTATACATATTGTTTTTTGTATTTGGTTTGTAAAAAAGATATAGGTCTTTGAAATTGAGCAATTTTGCTAGTCAATTCACACACTAAAACAGAAATAGAAAGTGAAAACTTCATTGCACCTTAAATAACGTATACTGTGCCCTATATAATACATTATACTGAAAAAAAATATTGTAATTTTAAAAATAATTATTTTAATCTTATAACTTAGAATTATTTGAACATGAATGAGTAGTTTATACTGTATGGAACCTGTATGGATTGACCCTTATGTGAAATTACGAGAATTCAGAAAACTAGATAAACGACTCAATGATGCAAAAGCAAGTATATCTAGCAGTTATTTCGATTTTTTATACCTTTTAAAAAGTACTTCATAAACATGCTTTTGAGAAAATGAAACACGAAATAAATGGTTAGTTTTGCTAAACTTACAATAAAAATAACTAATGAAATTTTACCTTAGTTCAAGGTACTCTAGTAACAGAAATACGATGATACCAATGATTAAAATTTAGTAGCATCAAAAAGACACTTCAATATGTTACGTAAAAAACTTGAGTAAATTTAGAGCATTCCCTCATCTTCAAAAAAAAAAACATATGAAATAGAGGAAAAAATGACATTTTCGATTTTTTAAAGTACGACTTCGTCATCATGAAATGTATAAACTATTACTAAATTAGAGCAGATAGCATAGATAGGTTTTCAATCTGAATCATTTTTACTGTTATTTTTTCATTAAAAGAGCTAGAAGAGTGATTTGAAATCTGAAGTAAATTGGCAAAATTTCAATATCTGTTAATATCTCAGATTCAAAAAAAGATCCGAATAAATTTTACTTTGCTCTTTCCTTAAAGATTTATAGAATATAATCTCTTAATAACACATTTTGAAGTAAATTTTGGGATCTACATTTGCCTCCAATTTCCCCGTAGCCGTTAATGTTAAATTTATTATCAATTGTTCATTTTGGACGCTCTTTTATGAGCATGTTCTTCGTAAATAGCTCTTAGAACATATTTTGTTTCTGGCAAATCTGCCTTTTAAGTTTTTAATTTGTATTTGTTTTAAAATTTCTTGGTAGCAGCCACTATTAAGTATTTTTGAACTGTTTCAAAATTGACAGTGTTTCAAATCAAAAAATGAATGATGGGTATGTCCTCTTTGAGACTTTTCGAACAAAAATGTTTTTTCAAATCCCTTCCTATTTTATTGGAGTGGGGGGGGGGAGGCGCAGACGGACTGGAGGGTGCAATTTTTTTTCTATATGTATATTAATTTTACTAGCTTTTACCCGCGGCTTTGCTTACGTTGATGTAGTTTTTTTCAATCGATTCAAGTTAATGGTCAACACAGGGAGCGGTCAAATAGTTACAAAAAAAGGTTTCTCCCCAATTTCGCAGACATTTAAAATGGTGCTCCCCCTTTAATGTATTAAAAGCTATGATGAAAACTGAAAATCAAGGGAGAGGGGGTAAATGAAATGTTGGCAAAACTGGGGAGACACCTAAAAAATCACGCAACATAAATCAGGAAAACGTTCAGGACTTGTAAAGAAGTTAGTTTGGGTAATTCTAAAAGATTCCAATTCGAGTGAGGTCAACAATTCTTAAATAAAGTCAACCATTTCCCTTATAATCCTCTTCCCCTTCAAATGGTGTCTAGCGCTACACTTGCTATCTACATTATTGTATAGCTTCTGGTAGTAGGGATATTAATTCCACAAAATCCTAATTAGCACCATTATTCCTTAAAAACGCACAAAAAAAAAGAAAAAATAAAATTAAAAGCTTCATTAAAATTTTTAAAAAATCGCTAATGCGCTTACGTAGTGGCGAGTCTGGAGATATAAAATGGATTTGGTGGATTAATTTGCATTTTAATAGCAGTTTTAATGTTATTTGAGCGTGTTGTTTCACTAATTTGGTGGATTAATTTTAACTGCAATATCCTATACATAGAATGTAATGATATTTTACCAAAATTAGTTTGGCGAAGTTTTTACATTTTAATGCAAATTTTGTAATGGCTGTAGCGCCAAGATTTTTGAACTCTTCCCGACCGCGTTATCATAATCTGCCTATCGAATAAGTTTTTAAAATGTCATTTGTTTTTTTTTTCAATTAAATTCATTTTCTTCAACGAATGCAATGTAATTCATTATCAATTTTTGCAATTAAAAGCAGCGTAAAAATGTAAAATCTTCCAAATCCATTATTTATTGGAAAAAGGACCATAGTGCCATACATTCGCCAGAGACTTGCCAAGTTTATAAAACTGCGTAAAATGTTTTCTTAATCTACATTCATAAGATATGAATTTTAATTCCAAACAGAAGATGCTACAAATAAAATGTTATTGTGCGCAAACTCGTGCTGTTTATGGATTTGAATAATTTAGTTGGCGGATCATTTTACATGTTAACAAATGGTATAAAGAAAGAAATATTAAAGAAATGGCGATATTTTGGTTGCATGGGAAAAACCGAGAAACAGTATTCGGGTAGTTTTTAGCTTCAAAAACAGCGACAATTGAAAAAATTGCCACATGCCTTAGCTATTTAAATGATTCCTTAAAAAAAGTTTGGCGAGATTCCTGCAGGTCGATCAAGCACCCAGTCAACACAAATTTTTAAAAAATCCATTTATTGCCTCGAAGTTGCGTAAAACTGGAAAATAATCAGCCAAATCCATGTATTTGCCTATCATGTGCAAAAAATCTTACTTTAAAATTTGACTTGAGAAAAGCCTTGAACAGTCGGACGAAAAGCAAAAATAGTCAACAATACAACAATTGTCGCTATCGACAGAGAGTTGAGATGATACCCTAAATACTATATTGTGTTGAGGAAAGCCTTCGAACATGGAACTAAAAAGCTCATAACTCGTTTTTTATTCTACATCGAAATTTGGAACAGGTGCCATCTTCAGCAAAAAAATCGGAGCTTTCGATGGACATATAATGTTAATATGTGCAATATTTTTCATCCCCATATTAGAGGATTTATACGAAATTGTGTTTTATTGCTTCCTAAGGCGGTTTTGCCCCCCATAACGGAACGAAAACTATCCTATATGTTATTCTGATGCATAAGCTATATTATTGCAAAGTTTCATCAAAATCCACTCAGTAGTTTTTGCGTGAAAGAGTAACGAACATCCATCCGTACATCCATACGAACTTCCGCATATATAATAGTAGTAAGATTTAATTTTAATTTTTTTAAACTTACAATATTCTTACTATGCCCTCTTCCACGTCTTTACTCATCTTTATTTACATTTTTTATTATTTCAAAGGAAGATGGGACTGGAAACTAGTCCTTCTGTAGAATCAAGATTCTTGCACTTGAATAATTTCTCTAGTTTCGACATCATTAACGTTGATTTCCATATGAAAAATTTGTTTTCTCTACCACTTTAAATGACGGATATTTGATTTAAAATCAATTTTTGCTTATGTACTTCTATATATTAAAAACAGCAGTCGAAAACTCCGAGCAATGAAATAAGTAAAAATATGATAGCGTGTATATAGGTACAAATAAAGGCATTTAAAAAGTTTAAAAAGTTCGCAAGCAATTGTTTCTCGGTTATAAAATCAAACCCTTAAGTGCATAAACAGAGCGATGGAACAACGAAATCCGACAACGGACAGATGAACGAGAAAAAATAAGAGATGTGTGAGTCAATAGACGAAAGTGGCCGGAACCGGTACGGAAACGTACTTGTAGTTTCATTAAAACAATGTCCTCCCCTAATTTTATCGCGGAACTTTTTGCACTAACTTGAAGGCGTAGGAATGATTTATAATTACTCATCATTGCTGGATCGGAAACAGCTGCTCACGCTAGGAGGCGAGCTGCGAGAATTCGGAAGCACAAAAATCTTTCCCTTTGGGTAGGGTCTGGTGGGGTAAAGTGGTCATAAAATCGTAGGTTTTCAACTTAGGTGAATAATAAATACAATAAATTCTTTAAACACTTAAACGTTTTTTGCTTTTATTTTACATTGCATTATTAAAGAATAGGGTACATTGAGGTTTAGGAAAATAAATATTGATTTAAGCAATTTTATACCAGTTTCTTTTCCCAATGTAATTATGACCACTTTAACCCATGAGATGGGGAAAGTGGTCATACCATGGGGTAAAGTGGTCATAGTTAAAAATGGATGCAAAATTATTATAAACAACCCTAATATTTGTATATTTCGGTTATTTTTATAGTTACAAGTTTATGCTCAAGCAAATGTGTGTATACACGAGTATATACGTGTCGTGTAAACACGTTCATATATGAGTAGATACATTATATGCATCAAATACATGCATGCACGTGCCTACTCAACTATATACGTGTATACACGAATGTATAAGCATGTATACGTATCTACACGAGTATATACGTGCTTACGGGTATGTACGGGTACATACGTATGTAAACTAACATCATATGCATGTATGCACTTGTATTTCGAGTATATTCGTGCATATCTGAGTATATACCAGTACAGTAGACGTATACACGCATATATACGTGTATACGTCTACTATACACTGTATGTACGCATATACACGTACATACACACACATACGGGTATACACGAGTTAATTCGTGGATACATCCAGTGCGTGTTTGGGGGTACGTGTCTACTCACACATATAGTGAAGCACAAGTCTATACGTATGTATACGTGCAAACACGATTATATTCCATTATAGACGTATATACGTACATTTACGTGTATACACCAGTACATGTATATACACGAGTATATAAGCTTATATGCATGTGTGCCAACACAGTAAATCCAAGCTGTTGGGCAAAAATCTAAAGGGTGTGAGAGGGGAGGATAAGAAAAGTATAAGGAACTTACGTTCACCGACGCGCTACATGCACACAAAGCCAGAAAATGATGGATACAAAGCAAATCATAAATTTTTTATACAAAGATGATTTTACCAAACATTTCAGTTGTTAGGAAATATTTACAGCAGTTAAAAGTTACGGCTTGTAGTAGCTCTAATACACGCATCGCAAAAAAGTGCACAGCGGCTGATGAAATTTTTTCAAAACTCTCGTTACTTCAAGAGAGAGTAATCAGTGAATGCGACGCATGTATTACAGCTGCAGGCCGCGTATTTCATCAAACGCTTTAAAACTTTTTTAAGGCCAAAAATGTTGCGTAAAATTGTCTTTGTGTAATATATAAATTTGTGACTTTTTTTTGCATCCATCAGTTTCTGGCTTTGCGCGCATGTAGCGCGTCAACATTGTGTTTGTGACCATATGTTCTTTATGATTCTTGCTTCTTATTCTCCCCTCTAACACCTTTAAATCTATATCCTTATCTAACGCCTTTTAATAATTTGCTCAAGAGTTTAAACTCTCCCCGTATACTTGTATTTCTTATGCTTGTATGTAAAGTCGACTCAAGTACGTATGCGTATATACGTGTCTACCTGAGTATATAAGTGTTCGTATATATACAAGTATAAGCGAGAATATTCGTGAATGTACAGCTGTAATGGATAAGAAATAGAGATAGCCCTTATTGCAAATACCCATATACGTATTTATTGTTGCATTTATGTGAATACGTCTATGTACGTGCCTACACGAGTATATATGCGCATATATACGCATATACTCGTATATTTAACCCCGTTTACTTCAAAAACAATACATATTAAGTAGAATTAATATTTAATTTGCATCTGTCTTATACTTTAAGATTCAGTGACAGAAGAACAATATTCGTTAAGCCTAATATTATAACCACTTTACCACATCTTACTTAAATTATTATGAAAAATTATCTAAAATAGATTCAGTTAAGTGCTAATGAGTGAGAGTTCTTGAGACATGTAGGAAGCTTCCTGTGGGGGTCAATCTGTTCATAATTCTAACAAACAAAATTTCCCAAGGAAGTTAGAAGAGATTTTTAGATTTTAATTTTTCATATTCACGCAAAATATTTTTCTTACCAATAAAATTTTTCCAAATGTAAAATTTTATATTTAAAATGTAGTTTCTAACTGCCCTACTCTAAAATAAAATTTTCATTCTTTCGAACATTTATTTCCATGCTATAACTATTTATTTGACGTTTGACCACTTTACCCCATTGACCACTTTCCCCCACCTGACCCTACTAAATACTTTGAAATAGTTTACTTGAAAAATAAAAAATACTCGTTATTTAATGAATAAGATTTCAATAAAAGCTGCTAAAAGCTTTTAAAAAAAAGTTAAAAAATCAGTTCTTTACCATTGGAGGAAAGTATTTCTCCAATGCAGAATCCCTTGACTTTACGACGCGGATCAGCAGTCTTTGAAGTGTGGTTTTTTTAATATCAAATAAGTCAATTTTATTATGCTTAGTTTTTAACCAAAAGACTATGTTTGCATTCAACTTTTTATATGAATTCAAAATGTACTCCATCAATTATGGACTCTGATAGAACACTCTACCGCATAAAGCTTTCTGTGACCCCGCAGTTATGTGTGATCCCCGATTGAGGCAATTAGAAGCAAAGGATATAAGTGGACATAATCAAATTTTGATTAAAACGCGTTTCAAGTTACGATCCTTGGTTGGGTTAAATTGATTTTTTTCTGAATCATGCTGTATAGAAGCATCTACCGGGGCTGCTAATATTATATCTTGACCCACAGCAGGGATTCACCTTCCATTTGTACTGGTCATCTAAAATTTCTTTAAATTTTAGCACAAACATCCTTTTGCTTCTCCATGCCTCAATTGTCAACGTGTTCCCTAAACTGCCGTGCCAAGCACAAACGCCGTATCTGCACTTTTGGTCAAAATTGAGTTGCGGTTGCAAGGTGGTTTTTTGTCACATGTTTCACCTAAATACAATGTTTTACGGTAATTTGTCAATGAGAAATAATTTTAAAAATGTCATTAACTTGCATATCAATCAAATACATGGGGGCGCTGTAAGCGGAAATTTCTCATTTTGAACTCTGCTGTAGATAAGACATTGGCGCTTAGCGCGAGAGCACGGTTTTTATAAATATTTAACTGTGTGTGAGAACTCTGTATAGATTCATATTTTCATCATTAATTTCGTCTTTCAGTGCCTGCTCAAGATGGAAACTCTGAAGCGGAAGAAGAACAAGCACTTCAGGAAGAGCAGACCACTGCTCAATCTCCGGTTCCCACACAGTCCCCCGCCCTCTCCCCCATTCAACAATCACCTCGCCGATCACCACGCGTTTCAACATCACCATCTGTTTTAAATATTGGCTCACCCACATCCAGAAGAAACCAAACTGCGAGGAGGCGGCCAAGTAAAAAAAAAATAAACGAGATGAAAAAATTGATTTTGAGAGGAGAGAAAGTTTCCAAAATGGCCATCAAGGTTGGAAAGGATATAAAGGTTGGCACAAAAGAACTGAAAAGACTAATGCCAATTCCGTCTCCTCGCAGCCCATCACTCAGCAACCACAGTTCACCTCATAGCCACCGCAGTTCACCCCATAGCCATCACAGTTCATCTCACAACTCATCACCACCTCCATCAAATGGACCATCCCCACAAATGTCTCCAAGATCATCCCCAAAGAAAAAAACCAAGCCAAGTAACAGCCGCACATCACCCAAGGACCCGTCAAGACGTCGAAAATCCACAAGTCCGTCTTCAAGCATGTATGGCGTCATTGACGGTAGGTTGGGTCCCT